>NC_083472.1:19903968-19918968 GCF_030014155.1 Tachysurus vachellii
CAGTACTTATCTCTGAGGCAATGTCTGAGACAAATTAGCCATCAACTTACAAGAGATGCGAGAGGCAGCTAATACAACAAAGATTTTCAACACTGTTCCAGGGGAGGAAGAGAGAGAAAGAGAGAGAGAGAGAGAGAGAGAGAGAGAGAGAGAGAGAGAGAGATCAAAATATGAATATGAACCAACAGTTCGAATATCAGCATTTGTTTCCTGATATTTACATCTAAATATTAAATAGCATGCCATCTTAATTATTATTTTTTTCTAAAGCATTGGAACAGATAGTCTTAATTTGAAATTTGAAGTAACACTTAATAGATAAGTTGCATAACAATAACTGCATCAAATTGGCATCTCAATGTCATCACTAAACTGTTTTATTCTTTGTTTGTGATGCTTTTCCAGGCTTGTACTTCAGAATCTTTCAGTTGTTGTTTGTTTCAGGGGTTTCTCTTCTTTAGGTGGTGAAATGCATGCTCAGATAAGTAAAGGCCTGGTAATTGGCCTGGCCAGTTTAAAACATTTTATCTTTTGCCCCTGATAAAGTCCTTTATCGTGTTGGCAGTTTGTTTGAAAACATGGTCTTTACCCAAAGACTTTGCGAAGTTTTGCCAATCCCAGCATTTGTGTAATTTCTGTGTTGTGTTGTCACTGATGGCTATTGCCCTGTGTAAACTGTTGCCTTGTTGATTAATGCTTTGGAAGTGCCTTCTGTTTGATGATATCATTGCTCTCTGGGTTTGACCCTGCCATGAATTATGACTCTACATTTCTATTGTGTTTTGGATCTGTTAATAAATCCACCTGCACAAGGATTCTCAGCTGTCTTCTGAGCCCTGTCTGTTACAGAGGATGCCATTATTCAACAGACATTTGGGATCCAGCAAAAGTTTGTTATCTATATCTAAAAATTAGGACCTCATTCCTAGCAACTGCAATTACAGCATATTTCCTGTCAGGAAGGTGCTCGTTGCCAGTCAACATTCTGACTTCCTGGTCCAAAGAGTACATGCATACAAAGCACTCACTCTCTACCACTTATTCGAAATACCTCGGGTCATGGGGAGCCTGTGTCTATCTCAGGCGTCATCGGGCATCAAGGCAGGATACACCCTGGACAGAGTGCCAAACCATCGCAGGGCACACACACGCTCTCATTCACTCACGCAATCACACACTACGGACAATTTTCCAGAGATGCCAATCAACCTACCATGCATGTCTTTGGACCGGGGGAGGAAACCGGAGTACCCGGAGGAAACCCCCGAGGCATGGGGAGAACATGCAAACTCCACACACACAAGGGGGAGGCGGGAATCGAACCCCCAACCCTGGAGGCGTGAGGTGAACATGCTAACCACTAAGCCACCGTGCCCCCACATACAAAGCACTAACCCAGAAACATGTATAAAAAGCTTGTATAGCATGGACAGACAAGTACACTAGTTAAGCTGGAAGATCTGTTCTCATGCTACAGAGATATCATCACCGCTCCGGGTCACCGCTTTCTATTAAGATCGAGCAGGGCTACAGCAAACATTTAAAAAATTCAAGCAAACCTTTTGGGAAATATTTGACCACCCTGTATGTAGAAAATATACTGATGAATGACTCAACATTATGACTGGGGAGACACTCAGAGGAAAGATTATACCCTAGGTTTCTACACCATTACTCCTGAGGATGCATGCAGAGGATGGAGCCAGCATTTAAAACCCACCTTTCGCTGATGTTTGAGTGAAACCCTCCAGGCTGAGATTCACTTGCACAGATGAATAGCTTTACCTTCAGCTAATTCATTCAGGTGGTCATTTCAATGGATAACCATCTAAAAGCCTTCCACCACACCTCCCCCACTACTTCCTGCCATACAGAGACAATATCAATATAAAGTAAAGCAAGGCTTTCATTAGGGGAAAAAGAACACCATAAACAAGAGGTATGCATGTATTTCAAATGACAGGAAGACAAAAGAGACATTTTCGTTTAGTATGTGCTTCATATTTCCAGAAAATTGTCAATAGTCTAGTGAACTTACCTTTTCAATATTTTTAAATCTCAGTATGCTTTTTCTCATATTTTCCAGCCCTTATTGACCTCACTGTGGCCTAGTTCCCATGGTCAGGTCCTTCATCACATATGTCTTGGATGGCAGTCCACTAGGTAATGGAAAAATTCAAATGAGAACCATTTCCCTAGTCCCAGGGTTATGCATACAAACTAATTCACAGTCATGAAAATCCAGTTGTGCTGGGTGTCCCATGGCTAACCACACACAACCTTTCCATGTCCTAGAAAGAAAAATACGTCATAGAGCTATTGCAGGATCCCATTACTGGGAATAATGATTTCTCATATCCAAAAAAATTCTTCCTGGTGACATTTATTCTTTAGTTTTTCATAGCAAATTTATGTTATGCCTCTTTATATAGTTGGTGCAGGGGGCACGGTGGCTTAGTGGTTAGCACGTTCGCCTCACACCTCCAGGGTTGGGGGTTCGATTCCCGTCTCCGCCTTGTGTGTGTGGAGTTTGCATGTTCTCCCCGTGCCTCAGGGGTTTCCTCCGGGTACTCCGGTTTCCTCCCCCGGTCCAAAGACATGCATGGTAGGTTGATTGGCATCTCTGGAAAATGAATGAGAGTGTGTGTGTGTGTGCCCTGCGATGGGTTGGCACTCCGTCCATGGTGTATCCTGCCTTGATGCCCGATGACGCCTGAGATAGGCACAGGCTCCCCGTGACCCGAGGTAGTTCGGATAAGCGGTAGAAAATGAGTGAGAGTGATATAGTTGGGGCCAAATACAGTAAAAGTTACATAGGAAAATGTTTAAGAATAAAGCATGCTGACAAGAATTTTACTGGTATTAAGATAAATGGTAAGAAGTGTACAAACATACAGAATCACCAGTCCAAAGCCATAAGAGAAAATAAACACAAAGACTAACCTTAGGAAGATATCATACTTAAAAAAAAGTGCAGAGCCAACCAATGATCATACTGCATGTCTCTCTTTTCCTTTTTTCGTTTTGAGAAACTCCACATGACAAGAAGAATGCCCAGATCCAGCACCCTATCTTAATCTTGCTGAAACAAAAGCCACAGGACTTCCACCTCACCACCCTTGGGACTGAGCCATTGATCTGCTTCCCATCTCCTCAGCTCCACATAGCACATCTTATCTTATCAGCTTATCATGCCCACAAAGCCAGAAAATTGAAGAATATGTAAAGGAATCACTAACGTTGAACTTTCTCATCCTTTCACCTGTTGCAGTGTTCTTCTTTGTACTGTAAATGAATGGAAATTTGATATGTTCGAAGAAGGTTAAAGAGCAACATTTTATAATTGTGTGTGCATACTGCCCTGTGATGGACTGAGTAAGATAAATCACTTACTGATGGTAAATAAATTAATCTCCTGTAATATTATATTGGGGGGCACGGTGGCTTAGTGGTTAGCACGTTCGCCTCACACCTCCAGGGTTGGGGGTTCGATTCCCGCCTCCACCTTGTGTGTGTGGAGTTTGCATGTTCTCCCCGTGCCTCGGGGGTTTCCTCCGGGTACTCCGGTTTCCTCCCCCGGTCCAAAGACATGCATGGTAGGTTGATTGGCATCACTGGAAAATTGTCCGTAGTGTGTGATTGCGTGAGTGAATGAGAGTGTGTGTGTGCCCTGCGATGGGTGAAAGGGTCCAGGGTGAAATCCTGTCTTGATGCCCGATGACGCCTGAGATGGTTCCCCGTGACCCGAGAATAGTTCGGATAAGCGGTACAAAATGAGTGAGTGAGAGAGTGAGTAATATTATATTGCAATATTTAAATAGTCCTACAAATGAAAATACCACAGAAAATGTTGTATAAATCTTTCTCAAATTTCCCACATTGAAGCCAGAATTAATGGTAAATGCTCTGTGAACCTTACATTGCTAAGAAGCTATAACATGCATAATTAGTGTACAGATTTGTAAGTCTTTGTGGTATGTATAACACAGTATCTGTGATTCATCCAACATATGAATGGCCTGAATTGAGAGGCTTAGTGTCATTCTAAACTGATGGTTTCATTGATTTTTGTTTACTGGCAACTCAGCATTCTTTGCCTCTATTGCAGCAAGGTACTGTAAATTCTACTCACTCATCATTCTCATATTTTCAAATTTATATTTTTTCCCTTGAGATCAATTTTACAGTCAATTAGGCAGCCAGGGATCTTTAGTATGCCTTGGTATGCCTTTAATTCCAAATTTTTAGCTCTAAACTTAGGACTTACTTCCATGACCGGTGCCAAGAGTTACTCCATTGTACAGCGGCCCAAGTTCATTAAACTGACTTCATTAGCCGTCTGTCCAGATCTGCAGGGAAGGTTGCAGTTGATGGACCTCCCAAGAGCACCAGCTCTGTCCACCTTCAATGCCACTGCTGGTCATTGCAATTAACAGAGCCTACTTTCTCTTTCATAGCACATCCCTCTTGTCGAGGTCAGGTTTAATAAAGCGCTGAGATAACCTCTTTTCTCACCCACACTTAATTTTCAATCAGTGTTCCATCACAGCCCATTTCCAGTCACATTTAACAGCGTTAATTAATTTCAGGAGAATTAAAATGGTCTATGGGGTTTATTTATCAGATCCCAAAGGGCTGTAGTGGAGCAGTGTTTAAGGATTTAGGAATAAATAAAAGGAATGAGAACAAGAAAGACAGCACTCATGTTCACATAAGCACTTTTGGAATAAAGATGCTCACTGACTCTATTGAAAACAGCAAAAATCAGTTTGATGAGGATCGTAATTGTGCTGCCACCCTAAAATGCAAGCTGTGTCATAGTCTTCAGAGCTCAGTGAAACTTGGCATTTGCTCTTCCCATGCTATCTACCACATGGATGGCTGGGTTTATGCGGGAGTGTAGGCTTTGCAGACAAGCCTCAGTAAACTATGGCAGAACATCATGTTTCCCTCTCTACATTTTTCTTTTTTTTTTCCACGAAGGAAGAGAAAAGCGGCACAGCTGAGCTCCGGCTTCCCACCGAATTAATAAGGCCTTCAGCGGCACAGGCAGCCAGAATGCGAGCAAATGTAAGGACCTGTAGCTGTGGGATTTCTATTCAATATCTGTTATTGCAGACATATATTTCTTCACAGTGCCAGCATCATCTTTCTGCAGAAATTGCTAGATCCTGTGGGTATCTTTGGGCTCTTATACACTTGTCTCATCTGTCCATGCTTCAAGTTCGTTACTAAGGTCCGTTAATAAACAGTTTCCAAACAGTAAATGAGCCAGAGTTCACCCTGAAGACATAATTTTCTTCTGTTGTACATGTTGCAAGGTCAAGTTCCACTTCAACTTCAATTTTTTTGACAGATGGTCTCACATGTTCCTCAAGCACCTTCTGATAAAATGTAGAATTCATAGTGGATTCTATGATGGTGAGCAGGTCCTGCTGCAGCAAAGGATCCCCATACCATAACACTTCCACCTCCATGTTTCACAGATGGTATGAGGTTCTTTTGCTGAAATGCCCTCTGTTATGGTGTACAAATAATTACATTTTAGACTCATCTGTCCAAAGCACATTATTCCAGAAGTCTTGGTCTTTCTCTCTATGTTCTTTCACAAGCTTCAGTCTTGCTCTCATGTTTTTCTTAGAGAGCATAGGTTTCCTCCTTTCACACCTCCCGTGATAATTAAAGTTGTGCAGTCTCTTTCTGATTGTATATTCATACACGTTGACATCAACTGTAACAAGAGCTTGCTGCAGGTCTGTATGATATTTTCGGGTTTTCGAGACTTGTTTAAGCATCTTACGGTTTGCTCTTGGGGTGCATTTTCTTGAATGTCCTGACCTCACCATGTTGGCAGTTGTTTTAAATCTTCTCTGTATGATTTTCCAGACAGTAGAATGGCTGATTACAAATTCTTTTGAGAGCTTTTTATATCTCTTACCAGACTCATAAGCATCAACAATCTTCTTTCTGAAGGCGTCAGAGAGCTATTTGGATCTCACCATGATGATACCTTTCACTTCAACAATTAAAAGCAAACCAAACTAAATAGCTGAGGTTAAAATAAGACTTCTTCAAAACGCTCTGTAACAATGTTCTAATATTTTGCACCCATGTGATACACCTATAGGTCATTTTATCCATTTTAAGTACAAATAAAGATATGAGGGTGTCCTTACTTTTTCCTGACAAGAAATCGGATTTATTTATTTTTTTAATACATTTTTACTGATCATTTAAAAATAGACTTTTTTTAAATTTATTTATTTTTTATTTGTTGTTAAAATTAATATCAAATTCCCATATGTTTAACTATTTAAAAAAAAAGGGTTTTTTGGGGTCTATCTATCTATCTATCTATCTATCTATCTATCTATCTATCTATCTATCTATCTATCTATCTAAATATAGACTTAGAAGAGGGCGCTCTTTATTCTGTAAGCTTTCCCCCAGTTTCAATTGTTAAATTGCTCAAAGTACAACAATATGTGTTAACTATAATGTTTCTGATCTAAAACTACATATAATTATGGAAACTATATATTTTTCTGGACTGAAATCTCAAGTGCATGTAAAATCATATAGCATTCTAAAGTCTGGTTACCTCCAAAAGTGAAAAGAGAGAAAATTGTATTCAGAGATTCTATTCATCTCAAAAGTGCAGCATGAGAGCAGAGAGCATCATGGACTGTTTAAACTGAATCGATTAGGCTTATAGTTTGTGCAGTATGCTGTGACATGTAGATGGTTTTATATTTTATATATGAAAGGGTGATAGTCACAGCTGCCCTCATACTCATATGTTGGTTTCTCTTCCACACCTATATCAACACCTTGTGTGTCAATGGTTTGTTACCCCATTGCTGACCTGTTTTATGTTAATGCTTGATTAGTCTCCAGTGTATAGGTATACAACATTGCATACATTTATCATAGTGAGGTGTTATGTGATGTATGGTGAGTAGAGAGGGTAGAGTAGAAAGTCATAGAAACAAGGAGCACAAACTATGGTGGAAAACAACAACTTACTGCAGGAAACCATTTGATATATGGATTACATTGAAATTAACAGTACAAAAGTATCGTGAGACTTTGCCTCAATAAAATTGTACAACAAAGTGTACATTGACAAACTAATCAACACAAAACAGGTGGCCAAACACAACTGGGTAACAAAGCAGTGACGGACCAGAAGATTAAAACAAATTGTAAAGCAAAATGTAAGAAATCCGTGTTAGCTAGTGAGGTTTTGAAGGCAGACTGGACATTTTTACTACAACTCTTTTGTTAAACACAATAAATATAACAAAATTGGATCTAAAGTTCTAAAGTTCTGGTTCCAGAGTATGTTATTGAGGTTAACATAGTTAACAGAGTAATATTTTAGAAATCATAGAAATATGCCCCAAGGTGGTCCAGCGGTCGGACCCCGCGCTCTCATTGCCGCGGCACGGGTTCGATTCCCGGGAAGCCACTGAAGAGTTAACTCTCAGTACCGGTCCCGAGCCCAGATAAAAATGAGAGGATTCCATCAGGAAGGGCATCCGGCATAAAACCTTTGCCAAATCTAATATGCAGACCACATGATCTGCTGTGGCGACACTGAACAGGGAGCATCTTAAAGAATAAAAAATTAAAAAAATTAAATCATAGAAATTACTTAATAAATATACCTAGATTTCTTTTTTACATTTGGGGTAACACACGTTTTTCTTTTCAGAAAAAAAAAAAAAAAAAAAATAAATAAATAAATAAATATAATATATATATATATATATATATATATATATATATATATATATATATATATATATACATTTATAAAACAACATATTAGTCTATATCTGCATTAATGTTACTTATGTACAGTAATAGATGAAGAAAATAAAAAATTTAAAACCAAAAAAATTATTTTATTCCTGATCTAACTTTTTCTCTCCAAGTTTAATAACCCTCCTCTAATCTCCACCCACTGGGCACTAGGCCTCATCCAACAGCTCTGAGAACTAACTGAACACAGGCAATGAAAGAGTGATGGTGTGCCGTGCCAGGCTAATTAGAAATCAGCATGGCAGAAAGAGGACATGGAATGCACATGCCCTCTGTTATTCTGACTGGAGAAGCATGAAGGTCAGTATTCAATATTCTAACTATGAGGACAACTGAATTTTGCATCCAGACATAAATTTAAAAAAATCTAACCTGAATGACTTGGATATCAATATTTATAACCCATACTGGACCTTCAGTTCTGGCAATTTTTTATTATTATTTTTTTTTTTCATGAATATTTTTTTCCACAGAAAATAGCTGGGAATTTTAACAAATAAATAAATAAATAAAACTTAGGTGTTAATGGTTAAACCTGGCGATTAGCACTCTATGTTTTTTTTGTTTTCTTTTTCTGTTGTTAAATGACTAGCATCTGCGATTTGTGACAGATCTGTGACAGACAACTGCTAATGACATGGAAATTATACAAATACTACACCAAATTAGCACCAGACTCTCTTTAACGTTTCTTTAAAAACTGTTGAATTCGTGAACAGAAAGTATTAAAATGTTATTTTATGGAGCCCAATTTAAGCAGTGTGAACTCAGCTCTGTGTTCCCATACTTTAAATCATATGAACATGGTTACCAAGCCTTTTTTTTTCTATCTTTTATCTCTTTCTGAAGCCCCTTCGATGAACAAAGTCATTTATAGGCTTATATTCTGTGACATTACCAAATAAAACTCTTGACCCTAAAATAATACAAGAGTACCTGCTGAGCATGACAGCACCAGGGCCGAATCATCTATATTGTGTAAAAGCTGATGGCTTCAAACACACAATGGGATCTTTCTTCTTCAGGCCATTATCTTTCATTTGGGAAACAGCTAGAAGAAAATGGTTGCATTTTTTTGCTTTATGGTGACATAATGACACAAAAATATACCAGCTTCCTGCCAAGGAAACAGAATTCTTAATCTAGTTCTCATAACAGTTGGGCCTGTTAGCTAAAGATCTCAGAAGTCTAATTACAAAAGCCCTGATTAGCTTCTCCTAACATCATCATCATCATCATCATCATCATCATCATCATCTGTAATGTGAATCGACTTCTTATGCTGGGTCAGTAATGACACAATATCTTTTATCTGTCTTAACATTGCTACATTCAGTAGGTTTCCAGATAATGTGAATGTCAAGTACTGTTCAAACGTTTCGCCGTCTGTTGCTTAACATTCATGTCTTCTCACGACAAGCTGTCATTGCTTTAGCATACTCAATTCCCTCTTTCAATTATATGCTGAACAATCTTTTCCACCAATTCGTCAGGCAGAGACGCAGTGCAGCGATAGCTTCTTGCCCACAGAACAATCTATCATCATGTCGTCCCTCCACAAACACATACAGACACAAACCTCCACAATCGCATAGGAACACACACACGCACACGCACACACACACACACAATCTCCCCGAATCACACACACACACCCACACACAATATTACTCTGTTCTTCTTTCTAAAGCACTCCTGCTAAAATAAGCTTGGGGAAGATCACACGCTACAGATAACTTTGAGCATTTGTTGTTCCCCCATTACATGAGCTCCTGAATCCTAATTGCTTGAATCTAGCGTAAGAAAAATACCTCCTTTCAAATCCATGGCTACAGAATTGATAAAAAAGGTAAATAAGGAGCTACTGTGTAGGCAGGAAATCAGAAATTTTCTTTTGTAGATTTTCTCACGTTGAACGTTGTTATGAGTAGGAAGCTCAGTGGAACAATTCTCAATTCTCAGATCACGCAAAAGGGTGTCACGATCCGCAGCACCTCAGTTCAATCGGAAATCTGAAGATTAAAGGATACGCCATGGGATTTGTGGAAGACAAATTTGAATTTTCAGTCGGTAGAAATTGTCAAACAGTCTGAACTGATATCCATTTTTAGTTCATTATAAGTGAGAAATAGGATGGAAAATACCTGAAAGTAGTAGCAATGTTAAATTATTACATCAAATTATTTTAAAGTAATATTCTCCTCTCAGTCTGTAATTCGAGGAACAATGTTCTGCTTGCACAGTGCCTTTGTCAGTCGATATCGATATTGAAAATTAAGTAAATAATTAATTAAACAAACATTTCGTTGTCAAAATCAGGAAATTCAGATGATGAAAGTTCCTGTTGTGGTTTGTGGAATGTTTCAAATATTTCATAGTGGTGAATATATCCAGCTAACGGGGTTAAGTGAATGGTAAAGATGAAGATTTTTCATAATATCTAATGTTCTAATGTCTGTAATGCAGCACAAATGGAAAAGATATATATATATATAGGCCAAGGATATGCAAAAATATATTTTTTAAGCATAAATAGATGTGATATCACTGGCACACAAATAGCATCTCGATCGTGAAATCACTCTTGTATGCAGTGGCAAGTAAACAAAGCATTCCTTTGCAGTCTCCTCAGATACTCATTTGCCATGGCATTTCCTTCCCTCCTCACAGCATACCTCACAAGCGATATAGCCATCAAGAAAGATCGAGGGTGTTAGAATGAAGAGAAGGATGAGAAGGATGGCATCGAGCCACAGGATTTGGGGTAAATAGCCATTAAGGACAAAGATGGCCTTTGACTGCCATCAGTAGACAATGGGTACATTTACAAATGGGGAAAACTCTTAGCTAATGCTCAGGAGCAGCTCTCTGAGGAGCTAATCAATGGTGCTTTTGATTAGCAAGACCGGGTTCATGCCACCACTCTAGCACTCGAGTAACTAATGCTCAGGAATCTGCAGGCTGGGAATCCGCACGAACCGTGTGAAGATGACCTCAACTGTCCTGCATTTCCCCACAAATGAACTCCCTGCTTGTGTCTAAAGTTTTTCTTCTATGTCTAGTACAATGTACTGAATGGGTTTAAATGGGGAAAGCCACACTCTGAGGATAATGTGTCATTAATTAGGCTGTGTGTACACACAAACACACACACACATATCCTCTCTAAAGGTGAGTCTTATTATTGATCTGTCATTTGTCTTCCATTGAGAAGTAAACTTGTATAAGACAGGTTAACAGGAACAAAAGTGTCCTTCACAGCTACCCTTATGTACTGTATGTTTCAGATCCAAAACAGGTTGCAATGATTAACTAATGGAAAATGCAAATTAAACAACACATAAAAATACAATTTAACTTGAAATGTAATCATTAAAATACTTATTTCGTAAATCATCAGTTCTAGGTTATGAAAAATGTACATTCTAGTGTTCTGCAGCATTTGTTTAATACTGTTATCTGAAAACATATTTTAATACTTCATGTGTCATGGATTCAAGTGGAAGTTCATTCAAACTGGTTTAAGATCAGGGAAAGAAGAGAAGCACGTTCTCTCATTTGTTCTCGCATTATTATGCTTGGACTGACAAGGTTACCCTGACACCACCCACACCCACCCACACACACTTATATAGTATAATATATAGTTTTATATAATTAATCACAATGTTGTTGATGCCCTCGTACCATCACCATGGATACTAGTTAACTGTATAAGTATATTCTGAATTCTTTGGCAACAATTACAACCAGAGTTACAAGTGATTATAATGAGTTATAAGAACTGAATGGCACACATCCATGAAATGATCTATATATATGTTTTGTTTTGTCCAAATTGCATGGGCTATCTTGCAGCTGCCATTGGTGGCTCAATGGTTAAGGCTGTGTCTGGAGTTCAAGCCCCAGGATTGCCATGCTGACACTATTAACCCTCTCTGACGCAGTGGCTCTATAACATGTCTGACCCTGTGCTATGAGCCCAACTACCTAGGAAGTTAGGATAAGCAAAGAGAGAATTTCACTCTACTGTAAAGGTTGAAGCTATCCATAATTCTAATCAATTCAAGCCTCATTCAAGATCTTGTCTTATTTTTCATATAAACGTAATAATGGATATCAAATCAATCTGCATAACAATTAACAATGCTGGCTTGGCAAAGAAAGTGCTGCTTTATTATTAAAATGGTGTAAAAAATCATTTCAATTTACATGAATTATCCTGCAGCCCTTACCATTTTTTTAAGGCTCAGTTGTAAATACTTGAGAATAATATAATGGCTTATGTTCTATATAAGAGCACAACAGCACAAAAGGCAGAATGAAGATAATGGATAATAATATATAATATAATACACCTGTTGTTTAAACTTGTCCAGAACATAAATGATGGAAAGATGTTTTAGAAAGCTACGTCATAAGATGAATTAAATGCATGTATAACATGTCTTTCTTTTATAATTTCAGAAATTTTAGAAAACAGGATTTAGAAGAAGGCTACGCCCACTTAAAATGACTTCAGGACATAAATCTTTAAAAAATGTGCCACAGATGTCAATCATATTTACAAACCTAACCAGAATAAAAACACATTAAACTGAACTAAATTCTAAAATAAAAAAGATTAAAAAAAAAAAAACAGCCTACAATGTTAACATAAATGTCATATTTTTTTGTTATAATACTTTAAAATACTTTTATTAAAAGTCTTGTAATATATCAGCAACTGTCAAAGATGGCTTGTGATTTCTATTCACCTGCAATGTCTTGCTTTAACTTTGCTGTATTTAATAGAAATGACTGACAATATCATATATGAAGGCAGTGCTTCTACACATATTCCTCTGGATTTATGCCTTTACCTCTATTCTTTATCTAACCTCTACTGCACATCATTCTAGCATGAAATGTTCCTGCTAACATTGTGTGAAGGGTGAATTTAGATGTCTTAGCCTTTCTTACAGCTTCATTTGAAGAATTAAAAAAAAATATGTGAGGCGAGCAGCATTGTAGGAAGTGGCATAATTTATAATAATAATAATAATAATAATAATAATAATAATAATAATAATAATAATAATGTATTGTAGAATAGAGTAGAGCAGATTAAAGTAGAGCAGATTAGAGTGAACCAGCGTAGAGTACAGTAGAGTAGAGTAGAGCAGATTAGAGTAGAGCAGATTAGAGTAGAGCAGATTAAAGCAGAGCAGATTAGAGTGAACCAGCATAGAGTACAGTAGAGTAGAGTAGAGCAGATTAGAGTAGAGCAGATTAGAGTAGAGTAAAGTAGAGTAGAGTAGAGCAGATTAGAGTAGAGTAGAGCAGATTAGAGTAGAGTAAAGTAGAGCAGAGTAGAGTAGAGCAGAGTAGAGTAGAGCAGATTAGAGTAGAGCAGATTAGAGTAGAGTAGAGTAGAGCAGAGTAGAGTAGAGCAGATTAGAGTAGAGTAGGGCAGATTAGAGTAGAGCAGATTAGAATAGAGTAGAGCAGAGTAGAGTAGAGCAGATTAGAGTAGAGCAGATTAGAATAGAGCAGATTAGAGTAGAGTAGAGCAGATTAGAGTAGAGCAGATTAGAGTAGAGTACAGCAGATTAGAGTAGATTAGAATAGAGCAGATTAGAGTAGAGCATATTAGAGTAGAGCAGATTAGAGTAGAGTAGAGCAGATTAGAGTAGATTAGAATAGAGCAGATTAGAGTAGAGCATATTAGAGTAGAGCAGATTAGAGTAGAGTAGAGTAGAGCAGAGTAGAGTAGAGTAGAGCAGATTGGATTAGAGTAGAGTAGATTAGAGTAGAGCAGATTAGAGTAGAGTAGAGCAGATTAGAGTACAGCAGGTTAGAGTAGAGTAGAGCAGATTAGAGTAGAGTAGAGCAGATTAGAGTAGAGCAGATTAGAGTAGATTAGAATAGAGCAGATTAGAGTAGAGCAGATTAGAGTAGAGTAGAGCAGATTAGAGTAGAGTAGAGTAGAGTAGAACAGATTAGAGTAGAGTAGAGCAGATTAGAGTAGAGCAGATTAGAGTAGAGTAGAGCAGATTAGAGTAGAGCAGATTAGAGTAGAGCAGAGTAGAGTAGAGCAGATTAGAGTAGAGCAGAGTACAGTAGAGCAGATTAGAGTAGAGTAGAGCAGATTAGAATAGAGCAGATTAAAGTAGAGTAGAGCAGCTTAGAGCAGAGTAGAGTAGAGCAGATTAGAGTAGAGTAGAGCAGAGTAGAGTAGAGCAGAGTAGAGCAGAGTAGAGTAGAGCAGATTAGAGTAGAGCAGATTAGAGTAGAGTAGAGCAGATTAGAGTAGATTAGAATAGAGCAGATTAGAGTAGAGCAGATTAGAGTAGAGTAGAGCAGATTAGAGTAGAGCAGATTAGAGTAGATTAGAATAGAGCAGATTAGAGTAGAGCATATTAGAGTAGAGCAGAGTAGAGTAGAGCAGATTAGAGTAGAGTAGAGTAGAGCAGATTAGATTAGAGTAGAGTAGAGCAGATTAGAGTAGAGCAGATTAGAGTAGAGCAGATTAGAATAGAGCAGATTAGAGTAGAGCAGATTAGAGTAGAGTAGAGCAGACTAGAGTAGAGCAGATTAGAGTATAGTAGAGCAGATTAGAGTAGAGCAGATTAGAGTAGAGCAGGTTAGAGTAGAGCAGATTAGAGTAGAGTACAGCAGATTAGAGTAGATTAGAATAGAGCAGATTAGAGTAGAGCAAATTAGAGTAGAGCAGATTAGAGTAGAGTAGAGCAGAGTAGAGTAGAGTAGAGTAGAGTAGAACAGATTAGATTAGAGTAGAGTAGAGCAGATTAGAGTAGAGCAGATTAGAGTAGAGTAGAGTAGAGCAGATTAGAGTAGAGCAGAGTACAGTAGAGCAGATTAGAGTAGAGTAGAGCAGATTAGAATAGAGCAGATTAGAGTAGAGTAGAGCAGATTAGAGTAGAGCAGAGCAGAGTAGAGTAGAGTAGAGTAGAGTAGAGTAGAGTAGAGTAAATTATTTAACTCCATTGGGAAATTTGGTGTCATAACATCTATTCAACAAGTGCAACAGGGAGGATTATGACAACACAAGAACAGCACAAGACCTAAGAGCATGATAAACTCTCAAATATCACAAATAAACAAATAACAGTTACATAAATAAATAAATAAATAAATAAATAAATAAATAAATAAATAAATAAATAATGG
>NC_083472.1:19923968-20083968 GCF_030014155.1 Tachysurus vachellii
CAAATGCACTGAAATATCTGAATCTTCAAAACTAGTCCAGTAAGCAGTATTTTATTTAACCCTTCTATTTTGTTGATATTGCCTTTATTGTCTTTTTTGAGGTCCCAAAGGCTTCAAAATTTCACATGTAAAAAAAAATGACAGAATTTAAATTTTCTTATTTTATCTATCTACATTTTTTTATATTATTTTAAAACAATAATTGGAAATATTAGTATTTTTCACCTTTTTTTCAACCTTGCACAATGACATTTCACTTTGATAGACCTATCAAGGGCTGGGACATTACTTCCCTAGGTGTGAAAGACATCAATATTCATGACCATTTCCAGAGATTGGCCAAACTGTTTGGAGTTACAGTATCACAGATAAGCACTCAGTACAATTGTGGTGAGCCCATCAAACCTCATGGTGGATGAGCCCATCAAACCTCATGGTGAATGAGCACATCAAACCTCAAGGCTACAACAGCAGGAAACCATGTTGGGATCCATTTCTGTGAGATAAGAATAGAAAACTAAGGCTGCAGTGTGCACAGACTCACCAAAGACTTGGCAGCTGAAGACACAGACTTGAAGAATCTCAATTTTTGCTAAGGAACACATGCTAACAGAATGAATCCATTGACCCCACCTGCCTTGTGTCAACAGTCCAGGCCGGTAGAGATGGTGTAATGGTTTGGTGAATGTTTTCCTGGACCACCTTGGGGTTGCTAATACAAATCAATCATTGCTTGAATGCCACAGACTAGTTACAGTATGTACCATTGATGACCATGTGTTTCTGTTCATAGACACAATTTACTATTTTCTAATGGCTACTTCCAGCATATTAATGCACCATGTAACAAAGCATACGTATTTAAACTGGTTTCATGAACATAACAATGGGTTCAGTGTTTTTTAATGGACTTCTCAGTCACAAGATCCAGTAGAGCAGCTTTGGGATGTGGTAGCCTATTGGTTAAGATGTCAGACTACCGATCAGATAGCTTTGAGTTTGACTCCCAGATCCACTAAGCTGCCACCGCTGGGCCCTTGTGCAAAGTACTTAACCCTCAATTGCTCAGTTGTATAAAACAAGATAAAATGTAAGTCACTTTGGATAACGGCGCCTGCCTGCCAAATTGTGTGATGCAACTCTGTCAGTTCCTGTCAACATGGATCAGGATCTCAAAGGAATATTTCAAACATCTTGTGGAATCTATGGCAGGAATTATTGAAGTTGTTTTGAGAGCAAATGGAACTGAATAATGCATTTATATTTGGTTATATCCCAGATATTATCTGACTTACTTTTATATCATTACTAAACTCTGAATATTTACTGTTTGATAGTTGTTGCAGTTCACACCACTGTCATTATAGTCTAACACTTAGAATAGTCTTTTATATTTATTTATTATATATATATATATTATATATACTTCTTATATATATATTTATATATATATATATATATATATATATATATATATATATATATATATATATATTTATTTTTATTTTTTTTTTTTTGTAAGCACTATGTTTAACTTATTTGGCTCGATCATTTCTTTATCTGTTTATTCTGTTATCTGTTTATTATTTTTCGTACTTTCGGTGTACTGGACGTGATAAAACATCGCAATGATTAAGTTTTGTATATATTTTCTATATTCTATGCACTGACTTTACTAAACAGCTTGGCTTAAAAATATAACTTCTGTTTAACATCAAGGGTCATCTCATGATGACTTTGCTCAAAAGGAAAGTGCCTTGAGATGAAATTAAAAATAGCAGAGTCACAGGTTATTCATGGAGAGCACGATTTCTCTTTGAATCAGTATCTAAATTGCTAAGACGTTTCTTTTTTAATTCTCATGTGTTTTTCTGTCTTTCCCTTTTTCTCATTTTTTTTGTTGGTTGGGCAACAGCTAAAGATTAATTGCTACTTGCCAACATGCTTTATGTATGAAATAATAATGATTATTATTCGCACAAGATATTTGAGATGACAAAACATTAACATTATGTGTTACAGGAGGCATGGTGGCTTAGTGGTGAGCACATTTGCCTCGTACCTCTGGGGTTTGATTTCTGATTGTGTGTGTGTGTGTTTGTGTTTGTGTTTGGTGTTTGTATGTTCTCCCATGTGTTGTTATAGGAAAACAATTATGATCTATCTATAACTTTTTAACCTCGTTTTTTTTTACACACAAAACAGTTTGTTTTTTTGTTTGTTTTTTTTATACCTAACACACATACAGTACATGATGCAAAAAAAAAAAAAAAATACTAATCCAGTTTAACTCTTTTTCTTGCCTTAATTAGTCTTTATGTAGAAATATTGACTTCATTACAGTTAGATATTGATGCAGTTAAATGTGCAATGTGGCAATCAATTACAAAGGCCGAGGAGGTTTAAAAGTTAAAAGAAGAGATAATGAGCTTATTTATTTATTTATTTATTTATTTATTTATTTATTTATTTATTTATTTATTTATTTATTTTTGTACTGATGCTTTACCTCCTAGCATGTAAGCTGATGAAAGAAAATACCCTTAATGTAAAAAAAATAATAAAATAAAGAAAGTAATAAAAATAATAATATTTCTTTAAATCAATAAATAAATATAAAATAGAATTTTTAAGAGTTACAAAAGCTACATTGCACCATGTTCATGAAATCACACACATACCCCCTATGTGTTTCTTGTGAAGTCTTGCATGTGTTATGCAGTTTATTCTAAGCCACGTCCCTGTGGAAACACAGTGTGCCTTTGTTTCCAGGTTACTAGTCCTAGTTTTTCACTTCCCTTACTTCACCTAGTCCTCTGAGTATTCTAATATATTCTGCTTTGTCTGTAAATAAATATATTAATATGGATCCGCCTATGTTACGGACAGAAAGAGATTTTCTGTATATCGACTCCTTTCTATGGATTTTTCAAGCAGCACATTCATGCGACTGCCTCAGGCTCGTACTGACTGTAATAATGGAACACCTTAGCATTGAGTGTAAGAACCGATATTCACTTCAAAATTCCGTTTATTTGTTCGGTGTCCTTGCCGAGCGGATATATCTGAAGAATTTTATGTCAGGACATTAAGTTCTTAAGCTGAGAAAGTGAACAGACCATATATCAAAATATCAGCTGCATATTTCATTATGCATCTTATATTGATAACAAATATTATACCACAAAGTCGTTGAGTTCTTGAATTTTATTGGTTAAAAAGGTGTTAATAAATATTTTATAAAAACAGCTGTGACAGGTGTGCCAGGTGTGATGTATGCACTTATTTAAATACATTTAAATACAGAAATTACCATTTTCTAAGTTAACACATTAAGTTAACGCATGGTAAGTGCTTAAATGGCATATATTGTGTGTGTGTGTGTGTGTGTGTGTGTGTGTGTGTAAATTTAAGCATATATTTAATATATATATATATATATATATATATATATATATATATATATATATATATATATATATATATATATATATATATATATATATGCCATTTAAGCACTTACCATTAAAGCATATTAAAAAAACTATTATTGGTATATTGAATCAGTTAAAAGATGACTATTTAACAATTAAGGAATATTATGGAATCTCTATTATCAGATCTTTCTTAGCAACTTCCTGACTATGGGAAAGTCTTCAGAACTCATTTTGTGCATGTTCCACAATATTAAACATAAATATAAGCAGTTAAGAGGTAAAGTTCACTGGTGAACAGTCTAATGGCAGTAATATAATTCAGTCAAGAGATGGGACAGATCTGCACAGCTAATTCCATTTTATTTCTATTTATTTCCATATTATTATTATTATTATTATTATTATTATTATTATTGTTGTTGTTGTTGTTGTTGTTGTTATTATTGATTTATGTATTTATTTCTTTATTTATTTGCTTATTTATATAATTGTTTTTTTTTATATTCTATTTTATATTCCATCCATCATGTTCCATTACTATTATTATTATTATTATTATTTTTTATAACAGACAGTCATAAAGGAGCATTTCACTGCATGTCATATTGTGAAGGATTGTGTATATTACAAATAAAATCTAAATTCAAAAGAAAAAAAAGAAAAAAACCCTCAAAGAAATCCAGAAACCCAAACAACACCATAGAACAAATAAAAAAAAAAAACATATCTTCGAATTGCAATCCACTGCTAGCATCAAGAGCAAACCATGAACACTAGAACTCATGAAGTATTTCCAGGCCTTCATGAGTGCACTTGAAGATGAGCAGGAGTGTGTTTGCGATGGCAGTGATCAGAAGCCGAGTAAAGCCGATCGTGTCTAAGTGTTTCCTGAGGTGAGCGTGACGATCGTTTGGAGAGTACAAAGACGATGATGAATCCCCACAAATCTGAAACTGTAGTAAAAAATGCATTGTTGCGATGAAATTTTAATAGACCCTGTCATTGGCTTGTCCCAAAACACAAGGCCTGGCTGTGATCCCACATGAGACAAGCTGTGCTGGAACATATGATGAAACCGTGAGCTCATCTATAGCAGTTGAGGTTCAATAGGAAAGATGGCAAGATCAAAAGCACTGAGAAGCGGAGAGAAACTCCAATTAGGAGCAAATGTATGCAAGTAGATAATTTACGATTCCCATTGAGACTATGATAAAATAGACTTCTAAGATCTCTGGTTCCTCCTTGTTTATGTATGAAAGGAGGATGTGAATAAAGTGGAAGAGCTTTAGATGGAAAAAAGAGTCCCTGGGGTTATAAGTAAGAAAAGTCCAGCTTCTGCTGATGATACATTTCACACACACACACACACACACACACACACACATGTTCCATATTTATTGCATTTTCTATACAGCTTACACCACACAAGGTCATGCAGTGCATGTGACCTATCCCAGAGGACTTGGGGCACTCGACACAAGGTGCACTGGATAAACTGCCAGTATACTGCAGAGCTGTACAATCTGACACACTAACACACCTATTATAGCCCCTGAAGCATTGGGAAAACATGCAAACTCTATGCACACAAGGCAAAGGCAGAAATCAAACCCCCATCCCTGAATGTGCAAGCAAGTTTAATTACTTGCTTTTAAAGCTTTTTACCAACCAGCTCCATGGGGCTCCATCTCTGAACTGGGGCCAATACCCAGGTCTCTGAGGTCTTCAGACTAGTTGCTGTTGGCTCCTCCATGACCTCGTCTGAAGGTGCTTTTGCAGTGGATGTGCTGAGGTTTTCATGCCTCGCACTGGACATCAGATGCTCTCTTTCCTTTAGAATTGTTAAACCTGGACTAATACACTGTTATAAATGTTAAACTAATTTATATCGTATTTTTGTACATGACAAGGATTGCATTATTATTCATGTTCTTATGTGTTACTGTAAAAAGTCTACTGTATATTACTGTTTCCCATTAAATACTGGATGGTGCAGTGGCTAAATTATGGAAAACAATACTGGAAGTCTGGAAGTGAGTTTATATACTTGACTAAAGGCTGTCTCTACATATTTTCCCATGTTATAAGATAAAAATATACTCAGCTTGTCTAAAACCTTCCTAACATTGTTATTTTCTCACACATTGAATATGAACTAGTTAAAAGTTTGGGATCACGAACATTTCTGGTATCTAAAGTGAAACCCCATTTTTATCTTGTTGAATCAGATCAATTTAAAATAAAAGATCTACATAGTCGCAGAGAGGCACATTATCAGCAACCGTCAGTCCTCTGTTTCAACCTCAATTTATCTTTGCTAATCCAAGTTGATATTTTTTTTAAGGCTAATTGATTATTAGAAAACCATTTTAATATCATGCTAGCATAGCTGGATACTGCTGTACTGATTATGGGAGCAAGAAAAGTGGATAGTATAGTATCTGGAGCATCAGGAGTTGTGGGTTTGTTTACATTCACGACATGGCCGAAAAAGAAAGGACTTCTTTTTATTTTCATGGTAAGAACTTATGTTACTTATAATGTAAAATACTCCCTTCATAGAACAACGTAAAATGATTCTAACCTGAAAAACAAGGACATTTCCAAGTAATCCAACACAGAGAATAGAACAGAAAATGTTTTAAAATATCTAAGTGAATTAATAGGAACAAATCCATTAAATGGAATCTTCTTAACAGGAGAGAACTGACTGAATTAATTGCTCTGCAATGACAGCGTGACAAGAGTTCAGATCAAATGAAAAGAAGACTCGTGCTTTGAGTGAATTTTACCTCAGGTGACGATCGAGAGACTGACATGGATGAAACTGATAATCAAACGAAGAGAGATGATTCAATGAGAAAAGAGTATTAAATGACTGGAAGTAAAACAGAATCACAAAATGTCAGGACTCTGCCCGGACTTTGGACATGTGCCTTTTGTTTATGTTCCTTGTTCACGTGTCTGCCCCGCCATTGTCTCTTCCTGCCCATTTCTGCACACCTGTTCCTCATGTTTCTGATTGTCTTGTCTATATATTTAATCTGCTGTTGTCCTGGTCTGGTTTGTCTTTGTCCTGTTTCGTGTTTTTTAAAGTTAATAAATCCTGTTTTGTTTAGCTGTCCTGCATTTGGGTCCATTTTTATCCCACGTCCATGACACAAAAGTAATTTCTGGGTCCATTTCAACCTAGAGAAACTAAAGATTCCCTTGAAATATAATGAGTTGCTTGAATCGTTCAAGTTCATAAACTCCAGATCTCACAACGACACTCCTCGGCTTTCCAGTCTGAGCATTTGTGAACCATTGTATTTCCAAGAGATTGGAAAGTTTTCCAATTTTCAAGAGATATTGTTTTTTTTTTTTTTTTTTTTTAAAAACTAAAACGATGTACCCATCAAACACAATCAAGAAAAGTATGAAAAGACATTCATGTGTTTGAATAAAATTCTTTTCTTTTATCACATATTCACCACAACGCTAACTTTTTTCACTTTAGCAAGCAATACTTCTTCTGTAGCATTTCTTTCTTTCTTTTCTTTCTTTTTTTTTTTTAAATTCCTGACATTATCCATTCAGGTTGTCTTTTTTGACACATCACGAGTCACATAAAGCCAGCTGCATGTGCTACGGAGAGACAAATGGGGACACAATTATGCAATTCACTGCCTATCATTTAAACCCTTCTCTTAAGACACAATAGACTAGAGGGATTATTCCTTGACACATCTTGATTGTACCTTTAACTACAGGGTGCAGGCAGTCTATTGTTCTATTTCAGCAGGGTGCCTGGGACCATATGGTGAGTGTTTCATTACAAATAACAGTGCTTGTGCAGCACCGTGTCAAAAGATCCACCTGCTTCGCTAAGCAGAAAAGAATCCATCGACTTACCATTTACTTCAAACTTTCATCAGTGTACTGTAAGAGATCATCAACACATCATGTTGCTCTAGTTTATACTAACATGATATTTTAAACATGCTTTTATAACGTTTATATCTTTCTCAGACATAATGGACATATCAATAGTATGGATGCTACCACTTTATAAAGACACCATATTTAGCACATGTTCGGCGTCAAATTTCTTTGTCAGGTCACTATTCACTGTGGTGGATAATGGTTCACATGAAAATAGACACTAAGGGCTTTATTTTCGTATCTCTGTTTTATCTAGGCTAATAGAGGCAATATATTCATAAAAAAAGCTAAAAAAAAAAACAAAACAAAAAAAAAACAGTAAATAAAAATGGTGATTTTTTTTTTTTTTTTTTTTATCAAACCCAGTTTTGCTTTCTGAGATGCCCCAAGTGCTTGTACATAAGCATCTAAAATTTGAAGGCAGTTATCCCAAGGTAAACACATTTTTACAGGCTTTACACGCTTTTCATTCTAAAAGCCAACAGTGTCCTGAATCATTTTATATCGATTAATTCTCACACACCAAACTTGGGTAAAATCCCATATAGCTGATCAGTGAATAAAATAAAATAAAATAAAATAAAATAAAATAAAATAAAATCAATCAATCAATCAATTAATAAATAACAATAAAAATATTTCTGTAGGATCACTGGTTAAAAACTTATTTTTGGAGATTTGCCATATTCAATTAAGCTTTTTTCAGTGTTTGACTGTTTTGGATTTTATGCAATTTTGCAATGACAAGGGTTTAATTAATTAATTCTATGAATATATTCTAAATTGGATATATATTCTATAGAATATTCTTTAACACTAGAACTTTAAGCATGCAGTAAGAATCCAAAGCTCCAAAGCTGACTCATGTCTATTATGCATGCTTACACTGGTTCTGAATAAACCACTGTCACATCAACACCGACCCCGCTCTCCATGCAATCATGGCCACGAGGGACTAAATGTTTTTCTCTGATTTTACATTTAAAGATCACTTTTCTGTGCACTTGTCTTAGTTTCAAGCATTTCATGATAACCATGATTGTCACTTTTTTCTCTATAGTTGCTGCTTAATACATGTTATGGTTTTGAAGAATAAAAAATCCAACCCATGCAATATAATAAAATGGAAACCTAACGGAGTACAGATGTAGATTTTCTTGCAATAATTTCTCTCCCTTGGGAAAAGTTGTTTAGCAATTGAACAGCAACAACAACAGTTTTGGTTTTCTTTTTTGTATTTCAGTTTTTTTTTCCCTTCAGAAACAGGCAGCCTCATAAAGGGAAAAATACCCCCAAGCTCCTAAAAAACAGAAGAAACTCATTTGTTTTTAGGAGCTAACAGTAAAACCTGACGGTTATCTCAAATGTCTGAGATCTTATTATACACTATACTAACCGCATTGAGCTAGCATCAGAATATTTCAATATAAACCTATTCACTGTGTTCTGGGTGCAATTTTCCTGTATGCGTTAATCACAAAGAAAGGCTCGATAATGTCTGACTTCAACTCTTTCAGGCCAGGCTATAGTATTATTAAAAGAAATTCAGATTTGGAAGTGAATGATTGCACCATTATGCATAGTGGAAATGTTTTCAACAGCTCTGCTGGAGCCTGCCTGGTTCCTGGCACTAAACTTGTCCTTCAGCTCCCTTTGGCATCGTCATCGCAGCTTCTTTTGTGCTGATTAAAGTGCCTGTCACCTACAGTCACAGCACCGGTCTGAAAAAACAACTGTTACTGTGGGACATTAATGTTTAAAAAAAAAAAAAGCTAAGGGTACAGGATACAAACAGGAAATTAGCCCAGAATTACACTGTTGTATAGAACAATCACAACAAGATTTTTACCGCAGGGAAAACCTTTCAATTACACAATAAGTGCTCTTCAATGGGAGCCGGAGGTGAAGTGCTGACCTGCTGTGCTACCCTGCACAGCAAAGTGGTTTTCATGGATCTTTTGTGAATCTACTGACATTAGTGTGGTCACGGCTTTTCGAATTCAATCTTGGTGGGAAACGGCCTTCGAGCGTTTTATTCATTTGGTTTTCATTTTTTTAACTCCTGTAAAGTTCGTGATGCATTTAGCATCCATCATGTTGTCCGTGTGAAAGTGGTGGTGTTTGGATCATGCTTGGACCTTTTCCTGCTGGAACATTGAGGGCGTTCTGGTAGTGTGTCTTGTGCCATGTGCTTTGGTTTGTTTTGTATTCACCTCCCTGCCCTGCCCTAGCCTTATTACCTTCCTGCCTCTGCGTACCTGTTCCTTATGTGTCTAATTGTCTCCCATATTTATCCTTGTCCTTGTGTTGTCTTTGTGGTCTTTGTTCGGTGTCTCTGTGTTGTAGTTTTTGAGTTTCAGTTTCTTTTCTTTCCCCGAGTTCTTTCCCCGGTGTTTCCCGTTTTGTGTTATGTAATGTTAATAAATCATGTCTTTTAGCTGTCCCTGCGTTTGGGTCTGTTTTTTATTTGTAAAGACATCCTTCTTTCTGACAGGTGGTCACAGTGGCCTAGTGTTTATTCATCTGCAAGGTTGAGGTGATTCAAGCCTCTGCTCCTAAAGTTTGCTTTTTCTCTCCATGCTTTGGGTGTTTCTCTGGTTTCCTTCCCCAGTCCAAAATCCTACATTCTAAGCTCTCTAAATTGTCCATTTTGTGTGAATGGTTATGTGAGTATGTGTGGGATGGGTTGGCTCTTCATTTGACTGATCTCTGTTCATGCTAACATCAGTGAATCGTCTGTACCGAGTAAGTGAGACGCTTTGAAGGTGTAATGGAGCAGAAGCATTGTGGACATTTTGATAGTTGTTGTCTGAGTTCTTTAGGTTTCTGTCTGCTCCACTACAGCACATATACTGTAGCTATCAAAAACATGATCAAATACTAACACTGCATTGTATGAGAAAATCACTGTTGTATCACAATATTTATGCTTTTTAACTCTGCATTTGTTAAACTGATTTCTTTCATTCTTAAAAATGGTTATCTGTATAGAAACATAGTGTTTTATATTAGAATAGAATATTAGAAAAGTTATTATAGAAAAGTTTAGAAAAGTTCATTCATTCATTCATCTTCTACCGCTTATCCGAACTACCTCGGGTCACGGGGAGCCTGTGCCTATCTCAGGCGTCATTGGGCATCAAGGCAGGATACACCCTGGACGGAGTGCCAACCCATCGCAGGGCACACACACACGCTCATTCACTCACGCAATCACACACTACGGACAATTTTCCAGAGATGCCAATCAACCTACCATGCATGTCTTTGGACCGGGCGAGGAAACCGGAGTACCCGGAGGAAACCCCCGAGGCACGGGGAGAACATGCAAACTCCACACACACAAGGTGGAGGCGGGAATCGAACCCCGACCCTGGAGGTGTGAGGCAAACGTGCTAACCACTAAGCCACCGTGCCCCCTATTTAGAAAAGTTATTATATTAAATAGTTTATTACATTTCTGAAACAATTAAAACTGAAATTTTACTGTTTAAGACAGTCCAAAAAAGTTATTTCTCTGCATATCAGAATGTGTATGGTTGTTTGTATGTGTATGGTTGTGAATTTGAATTGAATTTCTTGTATAAATTCTTATATTAAATTCTTAAGTATAGTTCCTTAAAGCAGGCAGATCAGAGCATACTGTTGTCAAATAAAATATATTTTGGAATAATCAATGTCATTTTTTAACATCCCAATTCATCACAGATCTGTTCCAGTTCACAATTTCCATTCCTCATCTTACCCTTGTTTTGCTAAAACATTAAATATTCAATATTGAAATTCACTTCACACTCCATTGTTGATTGCTTCCTAGTTGACACCCTGCTGAAAGTGGGTAATCGTATAATTAGCCGAAACTGTTTAATTATGAATGTTTTTCTCATCTCTAATTATTACAGACATTTATCACCTGGTACAAAGTATTAGACACAGTTTTGGTCGTGTTAGCATTACAATGATGAAAGCCTTCTACACTGATATTGAACACTGCATTAAATAAATAAATAAATAAATAAATAAATAAATAAATAAATAATCTACAATTTGATAGCAATCTACAGTTTGATAGCAGTCTTTTTATTTATGACTATTTATGACTTTAATACGTTTTTGTTTGTTTTCTTTTTTGTTCCACTAAGTCAGAGCTTATATTAATATTGTTGCAAGCTAGCAGAAGGATATGGTGAATGCTAGCAGAGGTAGAACATACAAATGTGCCTTTATTTGCACTTTTTTTTAGCAAAGACCTCCACTCATATGGCTGCACACACAGTCATCAGTAAACAAGGTTTCTTACCTTTAATATTTTTTTTTTTTTTTTTTTTTTTTTTTTTTTTACCAGTACACTGCATTTCCCCGGCAGAATGGAGTTTGGCTTATCTGACATATTTGATCACTATACACAAAATGAATTATTTATATATGTGGTATTTCTGCAAGTCTGATATAAAATTAGTCAGGACACTGTTGGTTAAAATTGTGAGACAAACATGGATGTGTTCCTCGTCTAAAATGCTCTGAATTCACACCTCAAGATAAGTCAGATGTAGCATGAATTCATAACACAAGCCTATCAGTATGTTATCTATGACTTTTTTTGTATCTTGCTTTACAACAAACACATATTGCTCAGCTGTGTCCCTTTTATATCTGATGTGGATCCTATTTAAGAGGCCTAATCAAAGCCCTACACAGATAGAGGCGTCATTTTCTATGGATATGGATGGTTTTATTTTGCAGCATCTAGATAAAATGATTGGTCCTGGACAATGTGATCCAATAATTGTGATAGAATAAATAAATTTTAGTTCATTATAAAACGTGATCTATCTATCTATCTATCTATCTATCTATCTATCTATCTATCTATCTATCTATCTATCTATCTATCTATCTATCTATCTGTCTGTCTGTCTGTCTGTCTGTCTGTCTGTCTGTCTGTCTGTCTGTCTGTCTATCTATCCCTCTGTCTATCTGTCTGTCTGTCTGTCTATCTATCTATCTATCTATCTATCTATCTATCTATCTATCTATCTATATATCTATCTATCTGTCTGTCTGTCTGTCTGTCTGTCTGTCTGTTTATCAATCAATCTATCTATCTATCTATCTATCTATCTATCTATCTATCTATCTATCTATCTATCTATCTATCTGTCTGTCTGTCTGTCTATGTCTGTCTGTCTGTCTGTCTGTCTGTCTGTCTGTCTATCTATCTATCTATCTATCTATCTATCTATCTATCTATCTATCTATCTGTCTGTCTGTCTGTCTGTCTGTCTATCTATCCATCTGTCTATCTGTCTATCTGTCTGTTTATCTATCTATCTATCTATCTATCTATCTATCTATCTATCTATCTATCTATCTATCTATCTATCTATCTATCTATCTATCTATCTATCTGTCTGTCTGTCTGTTTATCTATCTATCTATCTATCTATCTATCTATCTATCTATCTATCTATCTATCTATCTATCTATCTGTCTGTCTGTCTGTCTGTCTGTCTGTCTGTCTGTCTGTCTGTCTATCTATCCCTCTGTCTATCTGTCTGTCTGTCTGTCTATCTATCTATCTATCTATCTATCTATCTATCTATCTATCTATCTATCTACAGTTGAGGCCAAAATTATTAGCCCCCCAGGAATTTTGGAACATTTTCCTAAAGATCTTTCCAATTTTTGTAGCATTGATAAAACTTGATATAATCAAACATTCACCAGTGCTATTTAGTAGCTTTTGGTACATTTTGAAATATAAAATACATTTATAGGCTTGCTTTATAATCAAATATAGTGAAAATGGGGTGGTCAAAAATATTAGCCCCTTGTGAATATTTGCTTTCAAAACACACCCAATTAATCAATCAGCTTTCAAAACACACCAAATTAATCAATCAGTTTTCAAACCACACCTGTGCAGTCAATTGGCTTCCTAACAATACCTGGGCATTCAATCAGCATTAAAGGACTCCAAGGAACAGGGCACTTGAACACATTATTGGGAGAGACTATTTTTACTCACCATGCCAAAGACAAAGGAAATCAGTCTTGAGCTCAGAAAGAAGATAGTGGAGGCTCATGATAAGGGGGAAGGCTATACTGCCATTTCCAAGCGTTTCACAGTGTCTAGAACCGCCGTACGTTGCATCATTGCCAAGTACAAGGAGACAAATTCTGTAAGAAACAAACCTGGGCGTGGTCGTAAGCGCAAGATTTCAAGAACCCTGGAGAGGAAAATAGTCAGAGATATCAGCAAGATGCCCCGGACATCTGCCAAGATGATTGTTGCTGACCTGGCCTCTTCTGGAGTTGATGTTTCAAGGAACACAGTTGTGAGGGCTCTTCATCGTGGTGGGCTTCAGGGCCATCGTCCCAGAAGAACCCCTTTACTCAAACAGCGGCACATCACAGCTAGACTGAGGTTTGCCCGTGAACATTTGAAAGGTAAAGATGAGTTTTGGGAGTCTGTGCTTTGGTCTGATGAGACTAAACTGGAACTGTTTGGGCACATGGATGTTGCTTATGTTTGGTGAAGAAAGGGTGAGGCCTTCAACTCTAAGAACACAGTTCCCACTGTTAAACATGGTGGTGGCAGCATCATGCTGTGGGGCTGTTTTGCAGCTTCAGGCACAGGGAGCCTTGTTCGGGTGCATGGCATCATGAAAAAAGAAAATTATGTTGACATTTTGAGGGATAATATGCAGAAATCTGCTCGTAGTCTAGCCTTAGGTCAACGCTGGGTCTTCCAACAAGACAATGACCCAAAGCATACATCGAAATTGGTCCAACAGTTCCTGAAGGATACCAAAACCAAGGTCCTGGAGTGGCCCGCACAGAGCCCAGACCTCAATCCTATTGAGAATTTGTGGTGAGTGCTCAAAGTCAATGTCCATGCTCGGAAGCCATGTAATTTGGACCAGCTGGAGCAATTTGCAATGGAAGAATGGGCTAAAATCCCTCAGGAAACCTGTGCCAACCTAGTAAAGAACTACTCTAAGAGGTTGTTGTCAGTTGTGGCTCAGAAAGGGTTCACTATTGACTATTAATGACCGGGGGCTAATAATTTTGGACATTTCATTTTTGCCCTTTCTTGTTTCAACTCACTATTTCAATTAAATATCCTAATCAAACTTAGTGGAGATTTTGTCTTTGTTATTTTGGAAACAAATACACTATAAAACACTTGTTGTTAATGGTCATTTCCATGGAGAAATCAAGAGTTTTGTCTAATTTCATAAGGGGGCTAATAATTTTGGCCTCAACTGTATCTATCTGTCTGTCTGTCTGTCTGTCTGTCTGTCTGTCTGTCTGTTTATCAATCAATCTATCTATCTATCTATCTATCTATCTATCTATCTATCTATCTATCTATCTATCTATCTGTCTGTCTGTCTGTCTGTCTATCTGTCTGTCTGTCTGTCTGTCTGTCTGTCTGTCTATCTATCTATCTATCTATCTATCTATCTATCTATCTATCTATCTGTCTGTCTGTCTGTCTGTCTGTCTATCTATCCATCTGTCTATCTGTCTATCTGTCTGTTTATCTATCTATCTATCTATCTATCTATCTATCTATCTATCTATCTATCTATCTATCTATCTATCTATCTGTCTGTCTGTCTGTTTATCTATCTATCTATCTATCTATCTATCTATCTATCTATCTATCTATCTATCTATCTATCTATCTATCTATCTATTTATCTATCTATCTATCTGTCTATCTGTCTGTCTGTCTGTTTATCTATCTATCTATCTATCTATCTATCTATCTATCTATCTATCTATCTATCTGTCTGTCTGTCTGTCTGTCTGTTTATCAATCTATCTATCTATCTATCTATCTATCTATCTATCTATCTATCTATCTATCTATCTATCTATCTATCTGTCTGTCTGTCTGTCTGTCTGTCTGTCTGTCTGTCTGTCTGTTTATCAATCTATCTATCTATCTATCTATCTATCTATCTATCTATCTATCTATCTATCTATCTATCTGTCTATCTGTCTGTTTGTCTGTTTATCTATCTATCTATCTATCTATCTATCTATCTATCTATCTATCTATCTATCTATCTATCTATCTATCTATCTATCTATTATTGTTTGAAATATGATAGAAACTTTAACATTGAAAAGTTTCTGAAATACATTGCATTAGGAATCATTTTATCAGTATAGTAAAAGGTCTGTGTTAATAAAACTGGGTTGTGACTTGAGTGATTTTTGGTCTTAAGTAATAATCTGCTCAGCCTAAACCTTTTTCTCACTGTCTTGGCTTGGAGATAATTAAGGAGGTTCAGCCCAAAGCATGAAGATGATATTTACACCCAGGACGCCTATTAAAAGCTGCTTTACAAAATTGCAAATGGTCAAACCAAAAGCTCTGGAACAAAAAGAGGAAATGTTCAGTATTGAAGTGATAAATCAAAATCTTATTATATTAAAGAGTCACATGCCAGAACAAATGAAGAATGTAGAAAGCATTAATACCATTATACCAATATGCCATTTTTACAAGAGTGTGTAATTAATCTGGAACTGTTTTTTGTAAACATTTTAGAAATTGTTGTCAAAACCTGTTCGAATGAGGCTCCAGTACTCCACCTTGAATTTTTAACCTTTATCTTCTTTCCCAGTTTTAAAAGTCCACCAATGCATCTTAACCTCATCTATAACTGTCGCTCATCTCATCCTCCTCCTGCTTATAATTAAGTTTCTTAACAAAACGTGATTTCATTGCATAAACAACTTTCTAATTACTAGCCTGAATGATTGAAGAGTGAGCGTGATTAATTCATGCAGTATTAATGTAAACCAATTATATTGTGAAACCTCACAAGGATGTTGGCACTGACGTGAACTATAAATAGAGTATTACATTTAGAAGCTGAAGCTATGCATGGTAGAATAGCATAGTGGTAATGTGTCAGTTTTAAAGCACCAGCATCTTGGGTTCATATCTTAATTTGGATGCAAACTCTGTGTTCAGTTTAATTCAATGTTGATCATTCAAATAATGAATGTATGACTAATTATGCTCATGTTTCTCAGTTCAATCAAATCGAACTGATGTACACATTTGAATTAGGCAAATTCAATTATCTTTTTTCAATGTGTGGTCTTTCATAAACCCTGATCATCTCTACTGCTCCTTCAGAACTACTTAAACAGGACATATGGACATTTTTTTTCCCAATGGCAGTAACTCTTCTTTACATGTCATCTATGAAAAATTGGCAGAACCGACCTTTGCTCATTGGCAAAGGTTCAATAAGTCTTTGGAACTGTACTACATTTACATTTGTGGCATTTGGCAGACGTTCCTTATCCAGAGCAACTTAAATAAATTATTTTATCAATAAATACATCCTCATGAGGTTAACAGGGTCAAAATTTAGAAACCCTATAGGGGTGTTAGTATAATATGAAAAAAAAAACAAGACAAATATTTGTTGTTTGCTATATATGGGAAATTAAATCCACCACTTAGTTGTATGAGATTTCTTTCCTGCTTCTATGTTAATATATTGATTTAATCTGTTAAGATCAAGTCAGTGTGACCCTTGCATACTCATGATTATGGAGTATATGCATCTGTTCTGTGTCCAGTCACGGTGTCCACGTGGCTGTTTATCTGGGTCACGATGTTTGTCCTTTTTCCTTATCTTAGCCTTAAGCGTTATCTATTTGTCTCAAGAATGTGCTTTGTATATGTACTTCATTATAAACGTCCACTGTTTTTAACTTAGATTTAAACTACCGAGTGCACAGGTTGTCTTTGTGAATCCAGTAAACCATATATTTTATTATACCCTGGCTCTTGGTCTCCAAGTTCTTCAGTCATCTGAAGGCAGGTGGTCACATAGAAATAAATGAATCCTTCTTGTGATTTAACTGACTAACTGGCAAGAGCATGTCAGTTTAGTAATGATATATGATAAGGACTGCACCTGATTGTCCTTTCTAGAATGAATAGGGGGAATCCTGCTGAGGACTAACTGACAAGAGCATGTCATTTTAAAATGTGAGGTAAGAAGGACACTTGACTTGTCCATGGTTACCGAAAGGTTCTTGTCAGGATCTTGTGATCTTGTAATGCTGGATATCCATGTTTCATTTGATGACTTGTCATTCATGTTGAAATGTCTGCCAGACATGTTGAGATTTGTGCAGAAATATGAGCATCTGAAGGAAAGTTGAGAGTCATCAGCATATTTGTGGTAAGAACACCATGTGAAGTTATTATATCCAAATAGAGCAGGTATAAGAAAGAAATATTGAGAAGAGCATTGCAGAAGACCAATGGAGTATCTTATGTACTGTAGCATGCTGTATAGGTATCTATGTTGTATGATATGATATATGTATGATACAACATGACCATCCCTTCAAGTAACCCATTTCTACGCTGTGTCATGAATTCCAAGACTTATAAGGATGGACAAGAAAGTCTTGTGGTTGACTTTGTTGCATGCTGATGAAAGGCTGAGGAGGATTAGGACTGTTGACGGTCTAATTTTGTCAACATTGTGGTGTGTACTGCTTTAAAACTAGACTCGTTAGGACACCTTGGAGGATGTTCTGAGTCAGATAATGATGGCCAATTATTATTCCAAAAGATATACTCACTTGGTGTTTTGATGGTAGTGATAGAGCAAGACATTTTAAAATCCCCCAACTGGGAGGTTGTATTGAGATCTGGTAAGTGCAAAGGTCATAGCATATGATGATCATATGAATTATATCATTTTCATACTCATCAAATTATTCAGTCAACCCTGTTTGTGCGAGCGAGGTCATCCTGGAAGATCTCCTCAGGATAAAAAAAGTTTCAACCGAGGGTAAAGGTGATCAGTGAGAAGAATGTTGTATTGATTTGCAGTGACACTTCATTCTAAAGGTCAAATTGACCCAAACCATGAGAGTAAAATGGCTGTCGAATTGTTATACAGTATAATTTTCTCAACTTTTAAAAGAACATTTTTTTTAAACCAGCATATGATATCGAATCAGTAACTGCATAATGTGTTGGCTATAAGCTTTACATATAGTATATCTGCCTGGATTCAGCCAACGTTAAAAATGGCTGACTCTAAGATGAAATATCAAGCAGTTTGGAAATCTATTTCCTTCTGCATCTTCATGACTCTGTTTAACTCTCTTTGCCTATGTGCAGTTCTACCTCATTCTCCTTACTACTTTACAATGAAGACTGATGACAACAGAGCATTAGTGTGCCTGCTCTAAAAAAGTAATCACCAGCTGTCAATCCTCTCCTGGAACCCAGTGGTGGTAAATAACTCATTCCTTCTTTCTTTTTCCCCCCTTGGCCAATTTAATCCTCCCACTCTTAAGGCAGCATTCGCTAGTAAAGTGATACTACTGCTGCTTTCTCTCTCTCTCTCTCTCTCTCTCTCTCTCTCTCTCTCTCTCTCTCTCTCTCTCTCTCTCCCTCTCTGATTAGCCAGAGGCAGTGTTCACACTGTAACATGATGGACTCGGGAGAGTGGTCAGGATCCAAATGTTGAGTTTTATTGAGCTTTGAGCAAGATCACAGTTACAGTCCATAGTGAGGGTCAGAAAACAGATAGACACGGTAAGAAAGGCAAATCCATACAGGAACTAAGCATTCTAGATTTTGAAAAAGATTAGGGGAGAAACAAGGAGGTTAGTGGAAAACCTATGGGCTACATTCATCTTCTGTAAGTGCTTTATCGTGGACAGGCATTCGATGAGTTTGCAGCCTATCCCAGAAACACTGGGGGCAAAATAGGAATTCACCCAATATTTATACTTACACTTAACAGCATTTGGCAGATGGCCTTATTCAGAGCAATATACAGTTATTTCATTTATACAACTGAACAGTTGAGAGTTAAGGACTCAACTGTCCAGCAGTGGCAGCATGATGCCTGGGATTTGAACTCACAATCTTCTTTACAGTAGTACAACATCTTGGTCAGTGGCAGTTCAACAGTTAAGGCTGCTGGATACTGAGCAGACAGTTTGTAGTTCAAGCCCCAGCACAGCTAAGCTGTCACTGATGGGCCCTTGAGCAAGGCCCTTAACTCTCTTTTCTCCAGTGGTGCTGTATCATGGCTGACTCCATGCTCTGACTCCAACTTCCTTAGCTGAGATGCAGAGGAAAGAATTTCACTGTGCTGTAATGTTAATACCTTATTAATGTGTATGTGTCAAATAAAGCCTTCTTCTTAAGCATTGAGACTCATCTTCGCTATATGAGTACATCAAAGGGCACCATGCACCTACATTTATGTTATTGAGAGGTGTTTATGACATCCGCCAGACATTAAATATTCCTCATATAGTGTTCAGGTACCAGAACAATTAAAGCTGAACTTCAAAATTAAACTGAAATATTGCACTTAATTAATTTGATTGTTTGATTTCACAGTTTTATAATTATAAGAAAATCTAAGATCACTAAAATCAGTATTTATTCGACTCGCTTGTCTGACTATATAGTGGTTTTTGCTTTAAAATGTGTTACTTTAAATGTGTGGAATTAATAAGGTCTATGAGCATCATGCAGCAATTTAGCAAGAATTGTCAGAGACAGAGAAGAACATATCCTGCAGTCCAGAGGACATCTGTCAAGGAGACCACACAATGCTTATAAGGGATGTTTGTGTGTGTATCTGTGCTGGGGGGACTGGGTTGGGGGCTTTGAGAGACAGACAGAAGCACACACAGAGAGAGAGAGAGAGAGAGAGAGAGAGAGAGAGAGAGAGAGAGAGAGAGAGAGAGAGAGAGAGAGAGAGAGAGAATCTTTGAAAGTGATGAATCATGCATGACTCAAAGCTTGTCTCTTTCTTGTGAGAAGGCTTCAATGCTGCTGAATATTATCTTTAGATTTTATGTTTCAAAGGTATTGAAACACTCAAAATGTACAGGGTGTTTAAACATTGATTATTTTGCAGTATAGGTAACAAATAATAGCAGCTCATAGCATAACATATCAGTTAGCACCATATGAACATAATTGTTGAAGTCATCACACTTTCATGATAGTTTTTACAGTATGTAATGTATTGCTATGTGAATACAGTATATGGCTGCTAGAGGGGTTTTTTTGGGTGGGTGAGTTTATGATTGCGATGCCATTTAGCCCTTATGTATCCATTACAAATGTACATTTTTAGCTTCGAATCATCAAATACACAATATGTGGTTAACTAGCCCCCATGGCAAGACGACGATAATGATTTTACAGATATACTTTTTTTTATTGATGGTTTACTTTCAGTGTATATTTTGTGTAAATGATTGAAAATTTGTTTCTATTTTTAGCAAATTTCAAGAAATTTGGATGATACAGTTTTGCTGTTTAACGTGTGACTTTCAAATCCAAATGCTTCATAGGAGAGAATGTGTTCAAAGCTGCACAAATGTAAAATGTACCAAATCATTCATAATCTACCATTCGGTAGACTCATTTTTCAAGCATGAGATGTTAAATTGGTTCACACTTTAATGCACAAGAAATATGTTTTTTGGAAGTATTTAATTAATTGGTTGTAATTGTGTTGTCAGTAATGATCACGCTTTTACAGAGAGACATTCATTGTGTGATTAAAGCACTGCTTGAATGTTAAATATGTCACGGCAATGTGTACAGTGAGCCAAGACGGAAAACTGAAATATAAAGCAGAGTTTTCTACATAAGATACAATGAGTCGAACATAGTTCTACCTTTCAAATGCAAATAATTTCTTCAAGCACCTTCGGACTCATAAACATGTTGATTCAAACCTGGAGTATGCGTGGAAGTTTCTTTGTGCCAGGAATCTTTTCTTCTTGTTGCTGCTGCTGTTGGCGCTGTCTGCACTTTTATTGCAGAATAATGCTTTATAGTGAAGCGGAACATTTTTCTAATCCCTTTTTCCATGTGTATGAATGTCTACATTTAATTTTCAGTACTGCTTCTAGCTAGTATTGCTTCTAGCTTGTATTAGGCAAAAACACTATTATTACCACATACAGAGCTGCATTTTGTATTTGTCAGTTCAAAAAAGTAAACGTAATCGAAAAATGGCAGACGGGTTCGCAGTTAAAAACAGAGTAATTCCATTTAAATGGGTACCAATAGATCTCGTGATGGTGGGTATCAGAGTTTCATTTGACTTGCCTTCTATGATGAAATGTCTGCCAGACATGCTAAGATTTGTGCAGAAATATGAGTGTCTGCAGGAGGAAAGTTGAGTGTCATCAGCATAGCAGAACACCATTTGGCGTTATTATATCCAAAGAGAGGAGTTATATTGTGAGAACAGAAGAGGACCAAGCACTGATCCTTGCAGAGCACCAGTGGTGTATCTTATGTAGCAGGTTGTAGATGTATCTAAGGCACCTTATACAGTATAACCATCTCTCCATGTAGGAAGTAACCCATTTAAAACACTATTATTACCACATAAAGAGCTGCACTTTGTATGTGTCAGTTCTGGTGTCACTATAAAGTAAACCTAAATGAAAAAATGGCAAACATTTTATTGTTAAAAACAGAGTAACAGTAACTCCATTTAAATCGGTACCAGTGGATTCCACATGCACTGAACTGGTAATGGTCGTAACACTAAGGACAAGTTGATAGTCTACATTATCTTCTAAACACTAAAAGCTATAAAGGGTATTATCCAATTAAAGTGAAGAGTAAAGGGACAAGATGATAGTCTATAGATTATCTACTAAACACCAAGCACTATGAACTGGAGTGTCGATTTATGGCAAAAACAAAATAAATTGATTTCCAATTAAAATGGATTTTAATTAGCTTTCTTGGCACCCCAAAAAAAGAAGAAATACATATTTTTTCATAATATATTGAAATATTTTAATTGATTCTATCCATTTCATCAAACAAAGACTAGAAATCACAAATTGACCAACCTAAAAATTGACTAATTGACTAAATGTAATTAGTCGCTTGACAGAATGTCAATATTTTATACAGCTTTGTGTTTGGGGAAAAATATGAGTGAAATGATATATACATTATATATGTTTATAACAATATACTTGCTATTTTCTATTAAAAAATGTACTGAGGAAGCAAAATGTTATGTAAACCTTGTTACAGAATAGAATAGAAGCATTTATTTTGTCACATACACATTACAGCACAGTAAGTAATTCTTACTTTGAATATCCCAATGTTTTTTGGTGGTTGGGGTCAGAGCACAGGGTCAGACATGATACAGCCCCCCTGGAGCAGTGAAGGTTAAGGGCTTTGCTCAAGGGCCCAACAGTGGCAGCTTGTCAGTGCTAGGGCTTGAACTCCGATCCTCCAATCAACAACACAGAGCCTTAACCTCTTGAGCCAACACTGCACCAAAAAAAAATAAATAATAATGGTTGTCACTAGGCAGCAAGTAGTCATGTAGCATTATTGCTTTGATATATGATCCTGGTTACAATTTTGTTTCACAACTAATCACATAGTAAACCTCATAACCCTCATTAACTACAATCAGCAGGTCTGCTGATCCTTCCAGGCAGGCTATCACACACACAGAGCTCAACACAGGCAAGCTGAGCTGAGTACAGCTGGTGTGCCATATACCACATCCAGACACGGGGAACTGGCTGCCAAATGCGGCTGGAGGCATCTAGAAGCTTGTTTGTTTGATGTGCTGACCTTTGGGGTGTCCAGGATGTGTGCCAGGGCTAGGTGGCATACTGATGATAACAGCGCTCTGCTCTCAGTCCAGCTCATGTCCATCCTGTCCATTAGCGCCCTCATTTACCTGCCACAAGCTGTTGTAGCATTTCCGTAATCGCTTTACTGACTTTCCACTACTAATCCTTTTTCAGCACGCTTAGACTTGCTGCTGGCTAATAAACAAATTACACATTATTACATATTTAGTATTTTGCATAAAATTGGATTTATTTATTTGTTTGCTCAGGAAAGGCAGAAGAGTTTTACCGATTTTTTACATTCAAGATCATTTTAAACAATCATGTAACAAGCACTGATTGCCATTAGGACACAAATTAATATTGATTCTCAAGGCATCTTATTATTAGCTGAGATGCCAATAAATATTGGGCATGCGTCTAAGAAGAAATTCGTAGATATACACCTTTGCACGGCTAAGGCGTCTATTATATCGGGAGAGCAGCCGAATATGTCTTAAAAAAAAAAAACATAATGAAGCTTTTGGTGCTCTGTGTTCCATTTAAGCAAAGGCAAAAGCTTATTATTAAAACTGTGACAATGATAATTATAACTTTGTGCCAAGAGGGACTTTTTTTGTTTGTTTGTTGTGCAAATACTAAATTAGAAGTCTTAGGTTAAAAAAAAGAAAGAGAGAGAGAAAGAGAGACAGAGAGAGATATTAGCACAGCAAAAGGTTTTTACCTCTATGCATTTCATATTCCTAGAAGGGAAATATTTCTCATGTAAAGTCTCATATATGTCTTATTTATTTATTTATTTATTTATTTATTTATTTATTTATTTATTTAATAATAATGCACACTTATTCATATATACTTATACGAAATACAAACAAATAACTAAAAGCAACCCCACAAGCAACCGTGCTCAATAATTGCCAGTTGTTGTTGTTGTTCTGTTGGCTGCTCCCTGTTCAGGGTCACCACAGCAGCTCATCTGGTCCACACACTTCATTTGGCACAGGTTTTACACCGGATGCCTTTCCTGAAGCAATCCTCTCATTTTCTCCAGGCTTGGGTCTGGCACTGATATTTAACTCTTCATTGGCTTGGTTTAGCTCCCTACTCAAGAATCAAATTCAGGCCATGGGAATGAAAACACGGTATCCTGCTGCTGGACCACCAGTGGACCATGTCCAATAACTGCCTGCAAAAAGAAATCGCAAACAACATCTGTTCCCGGTCAAAGTGGTTTAATTTAGAACTTATTTTTTAGTAACTAGCCTATATTTTAGGAAATATAAATCAAATTCAAATCAGAAGCAATTGTATACATTAAAAGCATATTGAAGGCAAACACAAACAGCTCCAACGTATAAGACAGAAAAGTATCAGGTCAGTGTCATCAAGAGAGTATTGGTGGTTTGCCACACTATTCAATCTACATAGAATATGGCAGTTAGCACCTTCGCTTAGTGCCTGAGTATATATAAATATACAATATAGTGGCACTGCATTGTGTTACTGCATTTAATAGATTTACATTTACATTGTTTGGCAGACACCCTTCTCCAGAGTGACTTACTTTATCTCATTTTTATACAGCTGAGCAATTGAGGGTTAAGGGCCTTGCTCAGGGGCCCAACAGTGGCAGCTTGGTGGACCTGGGATCAAACTCACATCCTTCCGATTGGTAGCCCAACACCTTAACCACTAAACTACCATATGCCCCCATAATAGATTACTTAAAAGATCACATATAATATATGTAGCTACATAAAAGAATATCTATTAAATAAATGGATTCTTGAGAGAAAGAATCCGACAGCGAAAATATGAGACTTGTGACTACTCCCACCACATCTCTACTGTAGGTGAGAGGAACATGTTGTTTTGAGCTGCAGTAATTTTACAGTTCCAAGTCTCCAGCTTTCCAAACAGACATAAACAGGATGCGAGGACGTCCTTGCAAGGTCAGAGTAATCATTAAACTGCCCATCAGTGATGCTATGGGAAGTGGACACAAGCTATGGGTCAATAGGATTTTATGATTCATTAAGACTGATATACTGTTCCATAAACTAACAAGCCATTAGCTTTACAACTCCTAGCCACTTGAATTATATCCGTTCTGAAAAGCATCAGTAAAAAAAATAGATAAAAAAAACACTCACTGAGAAAATAAATATGGTCTGAACACTATAGAATGAACACTTGAATTATACTGTAGGCAATCAAAAGGACATCAGAGGCAGGGATTTAAATGGCAGCTGTCTTCTTCTGTTTATTACAGGAAAACAGTACAAAACGAATGCCAGTCATGTGCTTTTAAACGCATTCAGATTATAGAAAACCATCTGTCTCTATTTGTTCCCACTCCCACAGTTGGTAAATTGTTATAAAGTTCATTACAGCTACACTTTTCATTTTTTAACCCAATGAGGTTTTAGTTAAGATGTTAATTAAAGTTACAAGAAAAAGATGTTACAAAAAATGTGATGTTAAAAACGTTTTTGATAAAAGATTTGGATATATAAATAAACTTGCAATATTTTCATATAGAAGAAGTTTCTTCTTTATTTTAAGAATGAACTCAGACAATACAATTCAAAGGGAACAAATGAATAGCCAATTTTCACTTTATAGTCTCAAGAGGAAACTTGTCACTGTAATAAAGACGAGGTCCATTTAGAATAAAAATCTATAAAAAATCTGAGAAAATTGCCTTTTGATAAATGGTTCTCTGATACAGTCAATCGAGCAACTGAGGCTGAAAAAAAAGAATGGCTTCTATTACGGGACAATAATGCAAAACATACCTCAAATCCCACATGAGCTACTCCAGGAAATGCAAGCGAAAGCTTTTTGCACAGAATTTACTTAAGTCTCCTGACTTAAACATTATTGAAAATATGTAGGATACTCATAAACATGCTGATCATGCAAGACAATCCAAGAATAACTCTGCAACTAGATGCACTCTGCAGGGAAGAATGGGTGAAAATTCATTAGACAAGAATAGACAGATCTATCTGCTCAGAAAAAGTGCTTACAAGCTGCAATATTTGCCGGTTTTATATAAGGGACATCAGCCACTTTCTTCCAATTTGCACACACATTACTCACTCTCACTCACTCATTTTCTACCGCTTATCCGAACTACCTCAGGTCACGGGGAGCCTGTGCCTATCTCAGGCGTCCTTGGGCATCAAGGCAGGATACACCCTGGACGGAGTGCCAACCCATCGCAGGGGGCACACACACACACTCTCTTTCACTCACGCAATCACACACTACGGACAATTTTCCAGAGATGCCAATCAACCTACCATGCATGTCTTTGGACCGGGGCAGGAAACCGGAGTACCCGGAGGAAACCCCCGAGGCACGGGGAGAACATGCAAACTCCACACACACAAGGCGGAGTCGGGAATCGAACCCCAACCCTGGAGGTGTGAGGCGAACGTGCTAACCACTAAGACACTTTTAAAGTCAGTTCATCTAGACTCTAGATTTTATGAGCTGTTCTTGAGAATCAATCATTTGAGTTATGACAGTCTAAAAAGGTTATAGAGTGTTTAAAATAGATGATTGTCTTTGTAGATAAAGACTTCCATCCATCCATCCATCCATCCATCCATTCATTTATCTTGACTTGTCATTGATGTGCAGACATACTGGATTCTTGTGATCTCAGAAAAGTCAGTACTTCCTGTTAATAAAAGAATGTACAGAATAACCACTGTAAAGCCTCTGTATGGATTTCCCATTTGGTTTACTGAGAGATTCCCAACACAATCATCGTGTTCAATGTTAAAACACAAAGAGACTGAAGAAACAGCTGAGTTAAACCCTGCTGGGTATTTTCAATAATGCCAGCAGCACTCAGCTGACACTCAAATTCATATTATTCACCCCCGGTGCAGAGTGGCGGATTATTAAAGGTCATAAAACTGCCGGGATCTGTCATCACTGTCAGTACCTCTTTGTATTTCTTTCTACAGTGAGGTCACTGAGGCCCAATCCCATAGCCATCTCCTGCGCAGGCGCGCTGCAGGTAGCATCAAATGATCACGTTAAAATCAATAGCTGTCTGCAGGTCCCGTCTCCAACAGCTCTTTGTTCCTCACAGGCGTTGAGTGCCAGATAAAAGAGCAGCACATCAGAAGGATAAGCTTCGCCATCATGTGGCTCTCAAAGCATACACAGCCGCAGCACTTCAGCAACATTGTAATGGACCTCATTCCAAACATTGCTTACAGTAATGAGCATCAAGGCCAAGTCATGGCCTTTAAGAACAAAGGTCGCACTCATTAGGTTGCAGGCTTGGAAGCTATGTGAGGATTTGTCTCTGTCTCAGTAGAATCCTCACAGGTGGTGGGAAGTCATTTGAAGAGCAGATATTTAAAAGCAAAACTAAATGTAAGAAATGAACTTTATAAACCAGATTTCTAGAAGTCATATTTAGATAAGTGGCCCACATTTTTACTGTTCTTATTTGAATCTAAATTTTAATTCTTATTTCCTTTGATATCAATTATATGCTTTATTTGAATAGAAACACTGACATGGTAAAGACTAGTGATGAGGCTGCATGACTAATTCACTTATATATGTATATCAGTATATATATATATATATATATATATATATATATATATATATATATATATATATATATATATATATATATATATATATATATGCTGTGTGGGGCACAATATATATATATATTGTGCCCCACACAGCCAAAATACCGCTCCACGCCCCTGAAAGGCTACAAAAGTGCTAAAAAGGTGTTGGTTCAGCACCATGGACAGCACCACTGACAAGGCGCTAAAAAGGATTCAGCACCAAAGTCAGTGCCGCTGGATCAGCGTGCAAGGCGGGGTGGCAGAATTCCTGCCGAAAAGCAGAGTGCCAATCAGGAGCGCCGCTGTGGCACTCACCCTCTGGCTGTGCAACACAAGGGAGAGCCAGGCTCAGCGGCTAGAGGGAGGTAAGGGTGCGTGCCTAATGGAACGAATGGACGTTATCCTTTTGATATTCTTTTTCGGAAACCACCAGCTGATCGAGAACTTAAGACTTCTGACCGAGCCTACGCTATGCTCCTGGAGAGGACCGCTTCACCTTTTCACTGCTGTCCCCCCTCCTGCTGCCTAGGTTTGGAGCCTGGATTTCTGCCCAAGTGCCACTACAAGCCCTTAAAGGAAGGGACTGGTTATTTTCTCTTTATCACTGACTTTCTGCTGCACTAAAATTGCACTAGAAACCTAAAGAAAAAATAAAACAACGGCACAGCTTGTTCTAATCCCATTTACGTGCCTATTCTTTCATGTCCCATCTTTCTATGTAACTGACCTACCTATACACACACACACACACACACACACACACACATATATATATAAAGAATTGTATATCCCTTAACAAATTTCATCCTATATGTAGCTACAGGTGTCATGGTAGTGCAGTGGGTAATGTTTCTGCCTTAAAGCTCTAGAGTTCCTGGAGCTTGGGTTACTGCCTAAGCAAAATCTCACACATTCTCCCTCTGTTCATGTGGATTTCTTCAGGATTCTCCAGTTTCCTGATTTGCCTATTTATCACAAAATGATTCCATCTGGAGTGAATGATTCAGACACCAACTGTTCCCCGGATAGGCTCCGAATCCACTACAATGCTGACCAGGATAAAGCAGTTACTGATGATGAATTAATGACTTTAGCTGTATTCAGTCTACTTCCATGGTTTATAATCTTCTGCTAATTGCTCTAATCATGAAAAACACTTTGATCTGATTTTTTCTACAATTTAGTCTGTACTAGTTCCAGCCCATAAGTTAGTTCTCTACTAAAGTAAGAGGATGAAAGCTCTTTTTTTAAATTATTTTATTTTATTTTTTGGTACATGTGAAGCCATTGCATCTTATGTAATGTAATAGGGCATCTGAACACACTTCAATAGAGAAGTGTGCCCTTTTCCATATGCATTACGGATGTAAAAATATGATTACATTAGCTGGAATGAGGAAAGATACAGACAGATAATAATAGAGTCTGCTTTGTTTTTGTTTCTGTTTTTTTTTTGTTTTTTTTTAATGCTTGCCAGAAAGGTTCACAGAGAATCTGGTTGAAACTAGAGAAATGCATCAGGACTTGTATCCAGTGGGACATTTTAATATAGTGAGAGCAATCAGTCATGGAAGATCAATCCCAGCAAAACTGAACTGAAGGTGAACCATCCCCAGGTCATGATCTTGCAATATCCATGCACAACAATCTGATCTCTCCTTCAGTCACAGCTCAGAACCTTTGGGTATCCATAGACAGTCAATTGTCCTTTTCCTCACATGTTGCTAATGTGACACACTCATGTCGGTTTCTTCTCCACAACATTGGAAGGATTTGGACATTTTTATCCACACAGGCTGTTCAGGTATTTGACTGGACTACTGCAGCTCTCTGTTGGCAGGTCTACCTATGAACACAGTTTGTCCTCTGCAGATGATTCGAAATGCAGCTGCACAAGTGGTTTTCAACCTGTTCTCACATACCACCCCACTGCTGCACTCCCTCCACTGGCTTCCGGTAGATAAATGCATCGGATTCAAATCACTGACGCTTGCCTACAAAGCCAAAAATGGACCAGCAACAACTTACCTCAAAGCCCTGACCACTCCTCGCACTGCATCTTGCACCCTCAGATCTACCAGCACTGCTCGAATGGTCCACCATCTCTCAGGGTAAGAAGTAAATCTACACATCAAGACTCTTCTCTGTTCTGGCACCGAGGTGGTGGAATGAACTTCCCCTAGGGTTCCGGACAGCTGAGTCACTGGCTATCTTCAAACGATGGTTGAAGACCTATCACTTTATGAACCACTTGAAATAGCACTTTGTACCCTGTTTGGTGAATTATATATATATATAAAAAAGTAACTTTGAACAGTGATTTAAGCTCATGGTATCTTAAGGCTGTAACCTAGTGAACCAGAGTTAATGTATTCAATGATGGAGGCTTAAAAGCACTTTTATACGTCGCTCTGGATAAGGCCATCTGCTGAATGCTGTAAATGTTGATGTATGATAATGGAACAAACAATGACCATATTCATTATAATGACAATGCATATAGTCATCACTGCATGCTCAGGGACATTGTGGTCTAAATTATTCTATTAGTGTATTGTGAATTGAAAAAATATTCCCAGGAAAATCTTTAATAGAGACCAATTATTTATTAATCAAAGGTTGAACTTGAATTCACATATCATGCAGACAGTACTTGCTTATTTAATAAAAAAGAAAAGATAATAACAAAAAAATAATAATGATAAGTGAAGGTTACACTTAACTGATAGATGGATTGCTTTTATGCTTAATCACTTTGAGACTCTTGCTTACTACTATGGATTTTTAGATAAAAAATGATGACTGTGCCTAAACTAAGCATTAGAACTTAAAGTGATACTCCAATGTGCAAACTTTTTGTTTCTCTTTCTTCCTCCACTTTCTTAAAACTTGACAGCTAGCCTTTGGCCTGTGAGTCTCCTCGGCTCCATCAGACATGATGAAACTACTAGAAATGGTACAGAGGTTCAAAGAGGTTCACTGTACAAAGTGAAATAAGTGATAAAGATCCAGCTGACCTAGACAGTAGTAGCAATGTTTGACTGTAGCACTCAATTATTAGCATATATCTATCTATCTATCTATCTATCTATCTATCTATCTATCTATCTATCTATCTATCTATCTCTCTCTCTCTCTCTCTCTATATATATATATATATATATATATATATATATATATATATATATATATATATATATAGAGAGAGAGAGAGAGAGAGAGAGAGAGAGGTTTCATTGAGAACATTGCAGATGATCATTTGTCATTGTACAACAGACATGAAATTGCTGGGAAGCAACACAGTCTGGATTGGGACCAGCACCAAGCAGGATAAACAAGCTCTCCAAAGGGAGGTGCAATCAGCTGAGCGTACCATCCGCACTGATCTCCCTGACCTGCTGTCGATTTACAGGAAGTGGTGCTGCACCGATGCCAAGATGATAGCGATGGACCTCAACCACCAGAACCATGGACTCTTCTCTCTGTTGCAGACAGGGATGTATTCCCTGAAAGCCAACATAGAAATAACGAGCAGGAGCTGATTTCCGCAGGCCATTTCGGCCCATAATGCATAGCACAAGAGCTTGTACTATTCTGGGATTTTCCCCAGAACACCAACAGCTTCATCACATATTAAATATTTTGTGTGTGTATATATATATATATATATATATATATATATATATATATATAGATATATATGTATTATACTAGATTTATTATTACACATACTGGCAGAACACTATGACTAAGTGCAGATGTGTGCAATTATAAATGTATATTTATTTTTCTCCTTATTTCTATTTTCTCTTTCTATTTTTAAATTTCAATTATATGTGACAAATACAATTTGGATATTTTAAGTTTGATGTACTGTAGCTTTGGTTCATTTTCTTGTGCAAACGTTTATTCACGGCCAAGTCTAAACCTCCATATTCGTTTCCACATTATATCTCTAAAGCATCAGTAATGCACCACGATATTTTCCGCTAGTAAATCAAGGTCTGCATTTTGCCATGCACATTCATTGAGTGCATAACCAAAAAGTTCGAGTTTGGTCTTTGACAACACAGCCACACACACATGCCAATTATTATTCTAATGATGCTCACCGAAGGACAAACGCTGAATTTTGTAAGCTGCTCTGATGAAGGGCTTGCTGTTATGAAAGTGGAGTTTAAAAGTTGATTTGGATTTTGACAATCTTGGGATAAGCTCTTTTGACTCTTTTTTTCCCTCCTTCAACATACAGTATTTCTCACTGTGTGGGTGGACAGTGTGCTCATGGGTCCAATTCCTAGCAATTTTTTCCGACTGTTTCAGACATATGAAACACTTATTATGGCCCTAATTGTGCTTAATGGTGTTTTTAACTGTGTATGTAGTTTAGGACAAAAGACCAAAACTAAGAATTTCCAAAGTCATTCCAGGTCTTATGTTTTTGTTACTAAATGTACATTACTTTTTTCTAGGATTGCTCATATCAGAGGATGTTTTAAAACAGTCGAATAAAGCTTTAAATTGCTATATCAGAATTCCACAGTGTCAAACGTTTACAATAAATCTCCACAAGTCTGACTATTCATAAGAACATTTAAACAAATAAAGGTACCATTAACTGAAAGTAAATAATATAAAATTATAAATAATTTTATCCAAATATTAAAATCTCAGGGATGTATGTACCTGTACTGTACATACATTTACCAGTCAGTGTCCTACATCGTTCCTCCAAGACCAGCATAAAAAAGCTAGATTTTCAGGTTATTACCAAAACAAACCTTAGGCTTTTGGAGGAAGGGTAAAGTGTATAAGTTTATAATTCAAAGCATAACATCAAAATTGTGAATCGTAATGAGGGAGCTTCATCTTGTTAGGATATTTTGTGGAAAATAGACTGGTCAGCTTCAGAAAATGATTATAATATTAAATAAGGAGCAGAAGCATCACAAAGCAAAATCTAAACATTAGCTTTACAGTTCAGGGTTGGTTCATCCAACTGGCTTTTCCAGGAGAGCAATAATCCAAAGCATACCTTCAAATCTGTAACAACATGTCATCAGAGATAGCAAAGTGAAAGTATTGAAGTGGCCATTGCAAAGCCCTGACCAGAGACCCATAGAAAATGTGTGGACTAAACTGAAAATGTGTGTATGAACAAACCTGACTGAGTTACACCAGTTCTGTAAGGGGTTTTTGAATTTATATGTCTTTAGTTTAGATTTATGTCGATTTTTCCTTCAACTGTAACCCGAGTGTTTTATGTTGAAAGATTTTTATGCCTTATTCACATTCTACAGTGTCAAATGTATTTCATAGAGTGCTTACATTTCATGTATTTACAGTATATCACATCGAAACAGAACAAATTAATAGATCAGAGAATCCGGACTAAAAAAATACATTCATTTAAATCAATATAAATCAGTTTCTTAAGGTGTCCTTCGAAGACAACTCTATTTTAATGCTCTCTGTCAACTGACCCACTGCTAGCTGTCAACAAGACTCCTGAACACTTTTAAGACGCATGTCTCTGTTGCTTCAAAAACAGTGATGAATAAAGTCTGAGTTCATATGACAGCTGCTATTTCCAAGGCCAGATGAAAGAGACGGAAAGCCTGAGGTGGATTTCAGTTTTTTTTTTTTATCCAATGAACTAAGTAGGTGAGACCGGTTAACTTCCTTTAACAATAAAATTCTGCTTTTGGAGAGGAATGGGACTGAGGCAAAGCACTAATCCCATTGAAACACAGCAAGGAAAAGACATCTCAGCTTCCAGCGGCCTGCAGGAGCATGATGGAAATGCAAAGAGTGTGTCTCCAAAGCTATCTTTGGCTGCCAAGCATCATAATCATTTTTTGTTTACGTCATTGCTAAATAAATCAGACTAATCTTTACACTTTCCTGGAGTATAATTTAGTGAGTGATGCAGGGTATAGTAAAAGAAGCAAATGAGAATGAGTACATGTTCTTTATATTGTCACAAGTGCATTAAAAGGATAAAAAAAAAAATACAGAATGTGGACAGTTTTGCTGTTGGTTTCATTAAACTTTTGCTTTACATAATGCATTAAAAATGTTCTCTTTGTTTAGAGTCCATGTCAGTTCTGTTTGTTTGCTGTAATTGGATTTCAATAGATTTTTCAATTCTATTTCTGCAATGTGAACAAAAGACAAATAAAGCACTTTTTTTTTTCTTATTCTGACCCGAGACCACGTCCATGGATTTAGCCCCATCCACTCATGAGTGTAGTATATAAACTAGTTGTTTGGGTTGATGCCTGTGAAGTCTATGCTGATTATATTTAAGGAGTCTGAGAAATTTGCCAGATGTGTGAAGAACTTAGGGAAAATTGACTGGATGTTGGGGGCACGGTGGCTTAGTGGTTAGCACGATTGCCTCACACCTCCATGGTTGGGGGTTCGACTCCCGCCTCCGCCTTGTGTGTGTGGAGTTTGCATGTTCTCCCCGTGCCTTGGGGGTTTCCTCCGGGTACTCCGGTTTCCTCCCACGGTCCAAAGACATGTATGGTAGGTTGATTGGCATCTCTGGAACATTGTCCGTAGTGTGTGATTGCGTGAGTGAATGAGAGTGTGTGTGTGTGCCCTGCGATGGGTTGGCACTCCGTCCAGGGTGTATCCTGCCTTGATGCCCGATGACGCCTGAGATAGGCACAGGCTCCCCGTGACCCGAGGTAGTTCGGATAAAAAATAAAAAATGGGGATGGACAAATAAAAAAGAAAAGCAGTTTGCTGGTGTGTTGCATAAATGTTGGTGTATTTATTTATATATTTAGAAATAAATGAAAGGTGTACAAGATATTTCCAGTTGTGCTGTATGGGTTAGATACTGTTGCAGTGAGGAAAAGACATGAGGCAGAGATGAAGTTAGCATAGAATTATTCATTCATTCATTTTCTACCGCTTATCCAAACTATTCTCGAGCCGAGCCCACGGGGAGATCTCAGGCGTCATCGGGCATCAAGGCAGGATACACCCTGGACGGAGTGCCAACCCATCGCAGGGCACACACACTCTCATTCACTCGTGCAATCACACACTACGGACAATTTTCCAGAGATGCCAATCAACCTACCATGCATGTCTTTGGACCGGGGGAGGAAACCGGAGTACCCGGAGGAAACCCCCGAGGCACGGGGAGAACATCAAACTCCACACACACAAGGCGGAGGCGGGAATCGAACCTCCAACCCTGGAGGTGTGATGCGAACGTGCTAACCACTAAGCCACTGTGTCACCTATTATTTATTTATTTATTTATTTACTTATTTATTTATGTTGTTTTGTTTTGTTTTGTTTTGTTTTGTTTTGTTTTGTTTTGTTTTGTTTTGTTTTGTTTTGTTTTGTTTTGTTTTCCTTTCTTTTCATTTCTTTTTCTTTTATTTACTTTTTTAAGTTATTAAGTTAAGTATACATTATTAAGTTATTTTGTAGTTATGTATGTATGTGCAACTTTTTAACCACAGGAAAAATGTTAAACCTTTAACCTTTGAAGTTACTTTTATAGCATGGCACTGGCATGCAGAAAATCTCTTTACAGAATCATTTTTCTTAATTCATATAAGAAATGAAAGTGCATTTGCTGTTCCTTTGTTCCATCTCCACATATCAATACGGGTTTCATGAAAGCATTTCGGAATAACCCAGTCTTCATCCCTGAAGAAAGCTTTGAGTCAGTGAGTTTGTGTGGGTGTCTGAATGAGGCTGCCGAAGTCTTGCACTTACAGATGTTTTGAAAAGCTTATTCCTATAATGTATTCCCCCTAACTGAGTTCTGCAGTGTATGTGTCCGCACTCCATCTTAAATGGGCAATATCTGTTTGTTTACTCAGTCTAAAGTGGCTGACAAAGTACTTCTCAGGCATGAAAACTTCCATCAGATTTCATTTGACTAAATGTGTTGTGCTGCTAATATTTGTCCTGAACTGCACAAATTTTGATGATTAGAAATAAAATTCAATCTAATCTCCATATGCTTGCAGTCTGCTTACATTTAGATATGGATGGATTGTGTAATACTAAAAAAAATGCTAAGCCATGAACAAAGTCTTCCTTTCTGACCATTTATGAAATGACCGTTATAATGCCATCACTACAAATCCACCAAAACTGGGTTTAAGCAGAAACACTTCTGTTGTGGATTTTTTTTTCTTTTCTTTTTAAACCATCCTCTTTTCATGTCAGGACTTTTCTCTTGCCAGTGTGGGAAAGGAAAGAGAACCATTGAGATCAGCTCTATTTACAAGCTTCTCAGGATGGCCTAGACTTTTTGAATGAGGACTGCTTTGACACAATTCAACCCACCGTTCATTTTCAGAGCTGTTGCTTTTGTGCTAAAAACCAGAAGACTGGCTATGATTCACTTTTGATGATGAGTAATAATTTTAAAGCCCCCAGATTGCACTCCCCACACCCTATCCATTGAATTTTCCTTTTATTCTTACATAAGTACAAACTTTTCTTCTACTTCGAGGTCCTCTCTACTTGCGCCTTGATATTTTTTAAGACATATTATTTCATACTTTTCTGATTGGAAAAATAGGAACCAAGCCAACAGGAAAAAAGACTTGAAAACACACATTAAACTGTGCTGTCAAATATGTCAAGAATAATATTATAAGCATGTAGAGGTAGAGAAGGCAAAAATGTAGACAAATAAATGATTATTATTTTTTTTGATTATATTCTTTATTTTGACATAATTCACCATGTGAAGGTGTAAAACAGTGGTACAGGTAACCCATGGCAGGATATACAATTATCCATCATACAATCATCCATCAGCTGGTAGGTCAAGAGTTCAGTGAAGGCTGGTAGCATCAGAATATACAGGAATCATAAAGTTAAGCCAATCAGTGTATATTCCAAAGAGAGGACCAGATACGCCAGAAATCATCAGATGTCTGATTTAAGTCAAAAGTCAATTTTTCCAAAGTTAAAAAAGTATAAGTGTATTTTAATCATGTTTACCAATAATATTTTCACCTACAACACAGAATTCGACACAGTTCATTCAGGTGCTTTGGATTTGATCAGATGATGCTAAAATAATGCAGATACAGGTTACAAGGTTCAGTTCATTTTTACATCAAACATCAAAATCGGGCTGAAATGTGATCTCGGAGACTGTCGCATGGTTTTTGGTGAAAGTACTGTGAAAACACCTTGTTAAGGAGAAAGGTCAAAGAAGAATAGCTAAACTGGTCTGTTCTGACAGGAAGGCTACAGTAACTCTAACAATCACACTTTATCGCCACGATGAGCGGAATATCATCTCTTAATGCACGACATGTGGAATCTTTAGGCAGATGAGCTACAACAGCAGAAAAGCACATCAAGTCCCATTCCTGTCAGCCAATAACAGGAATCTGAGGATACAGTAGGCAGAGATTCAGCGTAGCAAGACACAGTGTCACAAAGCACAAGTTGTTGCAAAATGGGTCCCTGAAGACGACAATAGACTCCCCTGTCACCAGATCTGAATCCAGTAGAGCACCTCTGGGATGGTGTAGAACTATGGATTCCCAGCATAAATGCGTAGCTGACAAATCTGCAGCAACCAGAATCTCAACGCAAAGTTGTTAAGACATTGTAAAATCCATGCCTTAAAATGTATAACAGAGTACTATCCCATATTAATATGGTAGTGCTAATAAATAATAATAAAATGTGTGTGTGTGTGTGTGTGTGTCTGACATAAACTCTGTTAAAGTCCCGTCTGTCTTATATACAGTCTGGCTGATTTATCATACTGCATATTAATTCTTACCCCATATTCAACAAATTAAGCTTCTTGATAGATAAGAAGAAAAAAAAAAACAGTTGTTAAGTTAAAATAAGTTATTAAGTCAAAATAACAAGTCATTAAGTCAAAATAATGACATCGTATCTAGACTTAATGAGTTATTAAGTTGAAATAATAAGCCTTTAAGCTGAAATAACTACATTGCAGTTCAGAGCTTGCGTAACTGTGTATGGATTGGCAACGAGGTGATTAAGTTTAAAGTTAAATCCTAAGTATTAAAAAAAAAAAAAAAAAAAAAAAAAAGGTTTATTGAGAACGTCCACAAACAGACATTTAATAAAAAAAATTCCAGACCACAGACCTGGTTAGCAGTCATGATAAACAGAGGCTTAGCACTTTTCTGATGCAATAAACAAACAAACAAACAAACAAACAATCAAACAAATAAATAATAAAAATAAAAAAACAATGGTTATGTGGAGGTTTATATGTAAAACTGTGAAAGTAAAAAAATCCAGTAAGAATATAGTAAAAATAATAAAAACCTTTATTTTCTATAGCGCCTTTAAAAGTACATCTCAAAGCGCTTTACAAAAGCAAATAAAACAACAAAAATACACCACATAATATAAAGATTAAAATGAAAGCAACAAGAAAGCAACAAAAATTACAATTGGTCAATTAAAAGCTACCCTAAAAAAAACAAGTTTTAAGCTGAGATTTAAAAATGCCAAGAGATTTTGCTTGCCTTATCTCAGTTTGTAAAGAATTCCAAAGTTTTAGAGCTAGTGAAGAGAAAGCCCTACAGTATCTCCCATCGATCGCAAACAAGTTAAAGGAACAGTTAAAAGGCCACTTTCAGAAGAACGAAGGTCGCGAGATGGAATATAAGGAATTAAAAGCTCAGTTAAATATTGAGGAGCCAACCCATGTAAGGCCTTGTAGGTAAGCATCAAAACCTAAAATCAACCCTAAACCTAACGGGGAGCCAGTGCAAGGACTCCAAAACGGGAGTAATATGCTCTCTTAACTTTGTTCTAGTTAGAATTCTAGCAGCCGAATTTTGCACTACCTGCAATTTGTTTAAGGTAGCTTTAGACACCCCAGCCAACAAGGCATTACAGTAATCGATACGGGAAAACACAAAAGTGTCGATCAGTCTCTCAGCAACAGAAAACGACAGCATTGGATGCAATCTGGCAATATTTTCAAGATGGAAGAAAGAAGTTTTAACTGTATTTTGGATATGTGGCTCAAACGTTAAATTGGCATCAAAAAATTGCTCCTAGTTTCCTCAATTTTGTTTGAAACTCCACATTTGAACCATCAAGAGTTAGCTTGACTGGCCCAGCTTTGTGTAGTTGGTGGGGTGAACCAACAAGCATAATCTCAGTCTATAGAAATCCAATAAGAAATCTATTTTTTTTTTTTTTATTCAGTGCTGACTGTAGCCTGAAGCTTCCACTATAGGTTGAGTGAGCAGGGCATTTGACCATAAAGTGAAGGTGAAGGTTAACAGACATTGTACATGGTTTAATAGAGCACTTACTGTACAGTTCCCAGTTCGATAAGTGCATAGAGCCTGGGAATTTTTTTTTTTTCCACAACTCAGAATGCTCACCAATCCACAAATTAAGGACACCAGAATGCAATTCTGTTTATCTGGGTAAGATAAAGAGCTTGTAGATGGGGTATTATTGAAAGAAAAGTTCAACAGGCCTTATTTTGCACTCCGTCAGTTCATGAGCTGAATAATAATATCAACCAACAAAAACATGTGACAATGAAAGATTTAATGGAACAAACTATGAATTATTAAACCACCTCTGCCTTTTCCTTTTAGAGGTATTGTTCAAATAGGAGGAATATCCTATTATAGGAATTTGTGAGTATTTATGTTGATTATTTATATCACCATGTCCTATTCTGTATGTACATCATCGGTCTCAATATATTTTGGATGACTCTAGAGTGATTATTCAAAGAGATGCAGGGTTTTTGAAGAATTTATAAAAAGGTTTCGAGATAAAAGTCAAAACAAATAATGAATCATTATCTCTGAACACTGTATACAACATTTCTTTTCTTTGTCTACTATTATTATGGTTCACTCTGTCAGTTAATATCAAGTCTTGTAATTTCACAGCTCCGAGTTATAGAGTGACGACAGAGATGGCCTGCCATTCTACTCTCATAAGCAGCAGCTGTCTGCCCGGTGATGAGGAATGTGTCGACTGACGGACGAAGAACTTTCTGGAGCTTTCATTAAATGGGTTTGACAAGGCCTGTCATTATCGCTCAAGCGTGGCATGGTGCGGTCTGCCCCATGGGAGACAATGCTCATGCTGCTGCTTGCGCTTTAAAATTAATAAGACAATCCACACTAGAAATGATCATCAGGGTGCTACTTCTCATCGGCAGAGAGCACTTTATGGAAAAATCATTCAAAATAAGGTTACTTTTTTTTTTACGGTTCATCTATCCATGTCTATTGAATTCTGTAGCATTGTGAGGGGGGAACTGCAGATTAAAAACAAAGATGGCAGCTAACTTTACATAGTTTACTAGAAAAGTCTGAACCAAAATTAGACTTAATTTATTACGATTAATTATGGTAGGCATTGTAATTCATTACATTGTACTGTAGGTCTTGTGGTGCGTTCATGTTTTTCTTGTCCTTTTGTTTTTTTTGTTTTGTTTTGTTTAGGAAAATTGACTGACAAAATGTTGACTGATATTTACTTGTGTTAAGTTAATCGGTGCGAGAGTAGAGGATGCCGATGATAGAGTTAGATGGAAACAGATGATTTGCTGTTGTGACCCCTAACAGGAAAAGCCAAAAGTAGAAGAAGTTGACTGACATTTACTGACTCAGTCATTTACCGAATACCCAATAAACTCCATAAGGGGTAAAGCCTATAAACAGGTGAAAATGACAAAATGGCAGCTAAATAGAGAGACAGTGCCTTAAGCAGTTTTTGTGCTAAATCTTCCAATAATGCAGCTCAGCCACTGCAGAGACACACACATTCTTTCCCCAGTTATGGTGCCATTTTATTTCCTAATTGAAATGCTAATTTAAAGTCTCATTTATACTGCAGTAATTTATGGAGTTATTAGGTTAATAATATACATTCATCAAACTGTAAATCACCAACAATATTGCACACACATCCATGTCAATATAGCAAATAAACAGCGGTAGTAGTATAGTGGTCTATTTCCCCTGATGGCATAGTGGGTGCATAGCAACCGACGGACTACAGTCAGTAATTCTACATTTACATTTACCTCTATTCATTTGCCTGACACTTTTATCCAAAGGGCTTACAGTTGTGACAGGATACAATTAAGCTGTCGAGGGTTAAGCTGCTAGCGCAAAGACCCATCAGTGGCAAACTAGTGGATGTGGGATTTGCTGGGTCACAACTTCACAGCCAATCATTAAGCTCAGAGTGATGTATGGAATGTGTGACACAGCATGTTAGGCCAACACAGGACTACATACTGTTCACGGCAGTGTTAAATGAGTGCATAATACAATACAATATATCCATCCACTATTTAATAATAATAATAATAATAATAATAATAATAATAATAATAATAATAATAATAATAATAATAATAATAATAATAATAATAATAATAATAAAATATTAAGCTTATTTTATTGTAATCATATCATAAAGCAAATATATAATGAAATAAATTTGAGTCTATTCAAGGCATTTTCACTAGCAAAGATGTTATTTCAATTCAATTCAAGTTTATTTGTATAGCGCTTTGTACAATAGACATTTACAGATTTACAGAATAAATGTCTAACATAGAAATTTATTCTAACATAGAAATTTAAATTCTAACATAGAAATTTAAAATTCTACATAAACATAGAACAGAAGGAAAACATAAAGAATAATATTAAGAGTTAATATAATAAATAAATAAATAAATAAAAAAAAAAAAATATATATATATATATATATATATATATATATATATATATATATATATATATATATATATATATATATATATATATATATAAATATATATATAGTTCGCAATGTGTATGTGTTTATCCCCAATGAGCAAGTCTGAGGTGACTCAGGCAGCAGTGGCAAAGAAAAACTCCCTTAAATTGGTAAAGAAAGAAACCTTGAGAGGAACCAGACTCAAAGGGGAACCCATCCTCATGTGGGTGACACTGGAGGGTGTGATTATAAATATGCAGTCAAACAAATGGTGTATTGGTATTTATTGAATTGCATTACTGAATAGGGTGAAGTGTTGAAGTATTATTACATTATAATAATAAAATAACATTATAACACTATCTTACTTAGTACAGATCTGTGATGTGTGTAATTGTTAAGTTTATAACTGCAGTGCCTTTAGAGTCTTTCTATTTTCTCTCTCTCTCTCTCTCTCTCTCTCTCTCTCTCTCTCTCTCTCTCTCTCTCTCTCTCTCTGTGCAAGAGCATGAATGTGGCTACTGCTACTGAACTCACTGAACTACTGAATCTCCTGACCTTACATATCTCCTATACTATGTTATTCTTGTAGCAGCAGCAAGTAGCAAATCTAAAATAAATCTTATTTTAGGGCCAATTTTAAGCATAGTAATCATGAGCAACCAAATATAACTAATGTAATTAATCATGATATATATATATATATATATATATATATATATATATATATATATATATATATATATATATATATATATATATATATAGATGTGGCTGTAATTTTAGCTCAGATCTAATTCTTGTATGTTTAATTTGTATCAACTCAGCAGGCCTGATATAACTAAAACTCAATTTGACTGGGAGTGATATTACCATGGGAGTCTGTAGCACTTTTAATTCAAACTTGATCCCAATCTTAATATAACAGATAATGAAGGCAGTAATTCAATCTGTCCCCTGTGCACTGCAGCTGCTGAGTAATTAACCCCTGACCGCCTAACACAGATCATATGACCTTAGTAAATGAATGATCCCCAATGCAAAATAGTGTTAATTACAGGAGACACTTTAATAACAATCTAATGCTGATTATATTAGGTTCTTTAAGTTTTGTGAAAAAGAAAAAGTGAAAATGACAAAGATAGCTCCAAAATTCTGCATTGAGGTCAAAAACACATGTCCCTCAGCCAGCAGTAACCCTGCCAGAAGAAGAATGCTACTGATGTGTGGCTTCAGAGAGGAAAAAATGAGGTCAGGATTTGAAACATTTAAATACCACATCGGGTAAAACGGATGATGAAGGAAAATAAGAGAAAGTAGCTCAAAGTGGTTCTTTTGCCTAGAGAAAAGGGTTCAAGGCAATGTTTTGCTGCAGCAGCCAGCTCCGGTCACACATAAACCCAAAGGGAAGAGCACAATAGATTCTTGTCCTCGGGCCGTCATGTCGATGTGGAGTACATGCCTGCATGTATGCATGCTTACACCCTCTTATGCATACAGAATGTGTAGAAAGCATACTCGTTTGAGATAACAACAAAGCCAAGACGCTAAATCTAAGGGCCGAATAGTCAGGAAGAAAACAATGAAACATTCAACTTATTGCTTTTCCCCACACAGAAACTATGTCTTTAGAGAAGTTTAATCAGTAAGACACTTTTCTTTTATTTATGGTTTACAATCTCATCCTCGTGCTAGAGCTGGAATGAAACTGGCCGATCAAGAGCACAGGTCAAGACCCTGCCTTTCTTCCTTGTTAAATAAATGCCCCTGTCACACACCCTTCTTAGTGTTAAGAAACAAGGGAACATGATAGAGGGCACAGCACTGAGCTTAGATCACTTGCTTTACAATTCCAGCTGGCATCTAATCACAAGCAGGTTCCAGTATAATGCAGGATCATGCTACATAACTGCAAGACCTATTTAGTAAGTATACAGAGAGTGTGTTGACCAAAAAAAAAAGAAAAAAAAGAAAAAAGTTAAAGTGGTGATGGAGGTATATACTTATGCAAAACACTCTACATCCAATGACTGTTAAGCACGTATTCTGTCAGTTATTATAGGGATTAAAATGAAAATAAAATAAAAAAACAACATTCTAACAGTCTAAAGTTTGTGATATTATGGAATTATTTATTATTAGCTGTGGGCTAGTGTATGAAGATTTTAACATACTTTCTTCTATATATTTATACAGAAAAATGTGTATATATGTATAATATAATATATAATATTACAAGGTATTGAATTTAGTGGTGGGGGGCACGGTGGCTTAGTGGTTAGCACGTTAGCCTCACACCTCCAGGGTTGGGGGTTCGATTCCCGCCTCCGCCTTGTGTGTGTGGAGTTTGCATGTTCTCCCTGTGCCTCGGGGGTTTCCTCTGGGTACTCCGGTTTCCTCCCCCGGTCCAAAGACATGCATGGTAGGTTGATTGGCATCTCTGGAAAATTGTCCGTAGTGTGGGATTGCGTGAGTGAATGAGAGTGTGTGTGTGCCCTGTGATGGGTTGTCACTCCGTCAAGGGTGTATCCTGCCTTGATGCCCGATGACGCCTGAGGCTCCCTGTGACTCGAGGTAGTTCGGATAAGCGGTAGAAAATGAATGAATGAATGAAATGAATGAATTTAGTGGCAACTATGGTGAAGGTAAAGAGAGAACTTTACTAAATAATATTCAAATGAAAAAAATCTACAAAGATGAGCCAAAGAAGTTAAACATCCCGTTTGAATTGATTTGTTAGTGAGAAACCAGTGGTCTTGAAAAGAGTTGCAGGATGACCTGAAAGCAGCAGGAACAACAGTTAAATCAATTAGCAATGAACGGCACCACAGTAATCGTTGTTCTTACACCTCACACCAACTTCTCTGCCAAAAATGAAGAAAAGATTTGTGTGTCTAAAAGCATTTTGACAACCATTTGGAACAATATATTTTGCTGAGGTGAAACAACACACACATGCCAATAATTCAGCTCATTATTTTTTGAAGAAAGATGGGTGGAGCTTATAAGCCCAAGAACACAATACTTACAGTGAAGTACAGCAGTGGAAGCGTTATGATATGGGGACACTTCTCTGAAAAAGGTACTGAGGCATTACATGTCATGTCATGGAGCGATGTGCTGGGACATATTAAAGAAGAATTTAATCTCATCGTCTGATAAATGGAATCTGGAGAGGAGATGGAAGTCTCAGTCAGACAACAACCTCAAAAAATACAGCCAACCTAACTCAAAAGTTTCTTGCATGGCCTAGCCAATCTCTCGACATCCCATTGAAAACCGAGTCTATCAGTGAGATCTTTGCTTGGGAAATTGAAGATGATATGACAAGAGGAATTGTGCATAAGCTAATTACATTTTAACCTAGACATCTTGTGACTGTACTTGCCAAATTTGTTAACCTGTGGTGTCTAAATACTATTTCATGTTTAAATTCATTCATTTTCTACCGCTTATCCGAACTACCTCGGGTCACGGGGAGCCTGTGCCTATCTCAGGCGTCATCGGGCATCAAGGCAGGATACACCCTGGACGGAGTTCCAACCCATTGCAGGGCACACACACTCTCTGATTCACTCATGCACTCACACACTATTTTTCCAGAGATGCCAATCACTCACACACTCACACACTACGGACAATTTTTCCAGAGATGCCAATCAACCTACCATGCATGTCTTTGGACCGGGGAAGGAAACCAGAGTATCCGGAGGAAACCCCCGAAGCACGGGGAGAACATGCAAACTCCACACACACAAGGCGGAGGCGGGAATCGATCCCCCAACCCTGGAGGTGTGAGGCAAACGTGCTAACCACTAAGCCACTCCTGTTCATGTTTAAATATTTTTCTGTATTCTTTATTTTTATGGATACATATTTTTGTTATTATTTATTACATAAGATAATATACATTATCATTGGATTTTAGCAATTGTACCTTAAATTTCTTATGAAATTAAATTCTTTGCATCACAGAGTCCATAAATTAGGATTAGCAAAGATTGTATATGTAGTCACAATGAATCAAATGGTAAAAATTTGGAGTGTTCAGCCAGTCTGGATTTGCAGTGCAGTATTCAGCCGACACTCGGCTGTTATTCATTAGTGCCAAGACTCATTAGGATCACTTGAACTAAAATTCATCTACCTTTCGCCTGCTTTGCCTTACTCACAGGCGTGAGTTGGTAAAACTGATGTTCTCAGCTGCTGAGCCTGTAGCTTGAGTCTGTCTTCACACACCTGACACGGTGCAAATCAGATTTCTGCCTCAGTCATCGATTCAGTGCTGCTATATTCATTTTGTAATACTTTTAAACCATCTTTTTTTTTTTTTTTTTGGTTGACCTATTAAAATGGGTTGGAATTAGCATGAATAAACACTGATGATGTGCTCTGCTGCAACAGCCGTACAATTTAGACGAGTGATGACACTCGAGGAATGGGAGGCATCTCTGACAATATTATGCAGTGTCAGAAAGCTGCATCTTTTCCGGCATGAAAAGATTTAATAAACAAATTCACTTGATAACAGGTATTTTGTCCCAGTTTCCAACAGGGAAAAAAATCCTTTACATGTGGCTGGAATTGAATAATGAATAGAAAATACTTTTGATAACATTTAAAACGTAATATACTGAGGAACTGAAGATATTAAACAGAAAATAGCAACTCATTTCAAATGCACTTCTCATCTAATGTGTTTAGGCTTCAACAGCAGTCATTTCCATCACGTACATTTTGAATGGTGTGTATCTTTATATTAATATCTAAAAAATAATACCATAAAAGGTTTAATCATACGGTGAAGCATCCTTAGCCATGATCAGGATGGAACAAATGATGCCTGTGATGTATGAATATAGAAATTAGAAAGATGCCTGATAATCCTCTGTAGATTCACTTCACATGGATCCTCCACTCAGTCACTCATTTTCTACCGCTTATCCGAACTATCTCAGGTCACGGGGAGCCTGTGCCTATCTCAGGCATCATCGGGCATCAAAGCAGGATACACCCTGGACGGAGTGCCAACCCATCACAGGGCACACACACACTCTCAATCACTCACACAATCACACACTACGGACAATTTTTCCAGAGATGCCAATCAACCTACCATGCATGTCTTTGGACCGGGGGAGGAAACCAGAGTACCCGGAGGAAACCCCCGAGGCACGGGGAGAACATGCAAACTCCACACAAGGCGGAGGTGGGAATCGATCCCCCAACTCTGGAGGTGTGAGATGAACGTGCTAACCACTAAACCACCGTGCCCCCATGGCTCCTCCAGTGACAGTTAATTATGAATAATAAAGTAGGACTGTAAATAATTGCCCTTGAGTCAGTAATGTTCTTTACACAGAAATTAGGGCATGTCCTTGTGAGACATTCATCTGTGCAGCCTTAGCTCTAAGTATGATGAAGACTAGTTCAAAAAAGCATCTTCTGCTCAGATGCTTGTCTTCACATCACTCTTTACAATCATGGTGTGAAGAAAAGCATCTCAGCAGAGGAGAACCAAATCAGGTCCAACTCCTGTAGCCAGGAATCAGAGGCTACACTGGGAACAGTTAGATATGGTGTTTGGTCTTTTTTCAAGATCCTGCGGTGTGAAACTTTTTACAGATAAGATGCTACCAGTGGTATCTGTTATTTCATATAACATCAGGATGTCAAGTTGTTGCAGACATTGCAAGTAACTGAGAATTCTAGCTCAAAACAATACTACATATACAAGTAACTATGATAAAATATGTTTACTGTACACTCATTTCCACATGTACTGTAATTTAGAATGATATATTGTCGCATGGACAAACTAATCAGAAGGTCCAGGTGAATAATTCTTGTATCTGATAAGGTGTTGATTAATTAACAACAACTCTTGCAGCAGTGCTGATATAAATCCCAATTTCATATCAGTGCCATCATAACAACTCATTTACTTGTTTGGCAGAAACTCCACATAATCTAAACCCAATAATAAATAGATAATAAGTCTGAAAAAAGTATATTTAATTTTCTGTCAAAAAAGTAAGATGGGGGACACGGTGGCTTAGTGGTTAGCACGTTCGCCTCACACCTCCAGGGTTGGGGGTTCAATTCCCGCCTTGTGTGTGTGGAGTTTGCATGTTCTCCCCGTGCCTCGGGGGTTTCCTTCGGGTACTCCGGTTTCCTCCCCCGGTCCAAAGACATGCATGGTAGGTTGATTGTCATCTCTGGAAAATTGTCCGTAGTGTGTGATTGCATGAGTGAATGAAAGTATGTGTGTGTGCCCTGTGATGGGTTGGCACACCGTCAAGAGTGTATCCTGCCTTGATGCCCGATGACGCCTGAGATAGGCACAGGCTCCCCGTGACCCGAGGTAGTTCGGATAAGCGGTAGAAAATGAATGAATGAATGAAAAGTAAGATAGTCGAACATCTTAATACAACTTTGCCAATCACACAAATGTATGTTTATCTTTATAGCTGTAAATTATATTCATTATATTTATTTATTTCTATTTGTCGTTTGAGCAGCTACATATTTGCGCTTATTTCTTTCCATTGTATTACCTAACTTTTATCCTGAAGGTCAGATTTTATGAAGTTCTTTATTATTTTTACAGACATGTACAATAAAGCCAAACATTTCCAATGAACCATAGAAAAGTACTAATAACTATATGTTCATTTGAAATAAATCAAGCATATATTAGTGCCTTATATTAGTGCCTTATCGCTCATCTCATTCTAACACAATTCAATTTAGTCCTGATACCTTTAGTACTTGATTATTACTATAAAATCAATGTTTTTCTATAATGTCTGTTACGACGTTGGCAAGCACATGCTTAAAATTTAGATCAAATAACTTCACTTAGAAATGCATTATAGTAGATTCCAGAATATATTGCTTTGTTGTGTCATTAAAGCCCCAATAAGGAATTTCACAGCATGAAATATAATAACTCCCTTATTGATTTTCCTGAAACATTTCAAAGGACATTACGCACGCAATGGTTTGGTGGAAATAAGTAGCTGTTTGAAGTTTTATTGTTTGTGTTTTCTCATCCGTAAATTTATTATGAATTGGCACAGTGCATAGAGTTTTTGCTCAGATCCTGGGTCCCAAGTTTGATTATGAGCTTGGGTTACTGCTTGTGGTTTCCCCTGAGTTTTCTAGTTTTCTTACTTCTAAAGAAGCATGCTGGTATGTGGACTGGTTAAACTGCCCCTAGGTGTGTGTGTGTGTGTGTGTGTGTGTGTGTGTGTTTATCCCGAATATAGACCCCAAAAATGTCACCAAAAACATTTTAAACTAATACTAAAGAGGAGATGCAAACTGCATCAATAAAACATTTGTCAGACTGTATATTTATAATCCAGTGTCACCCATATGAAGATGGTTTCCCCTTTCAGTCTGTTTCCTCTCAAGGTTTCTTCCTTCCATTCAATGGAGTTTTTCCTCCCCACAGTCACCTGAGTCACCTCAGACTTGCTCATTGGGGATAAATACAAACACATTTAAATATATCTAATATTGATCTTGAATTTTGTATTATATTAATTGTTATATTACTCTTCGTAATAACCTTTTGTTTTATGTTTATGTTCTGTAAAGCTGCTTTGAGACAATGTCTCAAAACACTGTAAAATACTGTAAAAAGCACTATACAAATTAATTTGAATTGAATTGAATTGAATTGAATTAGTGGCTTAATGGTTAGCACGTTTGCCTCACACCTCCAGGGTCGGGGTTCGATTCCTGCCTCCACCTTGTGTGTGTGGAGTTTGCATGTTCTCCCCGTGCCTCGGGGGTTTCCTCTGGGTACTCCGGTTTCCTCCCCCGGTCCAAAGACATGCATGGTAGGTTGATTGGCATCTCTGGAAAAATTGTCCCTAGTGTGTGATTGTGTGAGTGATTGTGTGAGTGATTGTGTGAGTGAGTGTGTGTGTGTGTGTGTGTGTGTGTGTGCCCTGTGATGGGTTGGCACTCCGTCCAGGGTGTATCCTGCCTTGATGCCCGATGCTGCCTGAGATAGGCACAGGCTCCCCGTGACCCGAGGTAGTTTGGATAAGCGGTAGAAGATGAATGAATGAATGAATTGAATTGAATTAATATTGATAACATTTCTTTTCTGTTTTGTCTTTCCATAAATAATGAAAAGACATTTCTCTTGAAACTGTATAACAGTTTGTATATATTTATAACAGTTTGTATAACAGTTTGTATACTGTATATATTTAGCAAATAATTTGCCTCTTGTTCCTTTTGGAGAAGTTTCTTTAATAACTCCGTTTACATGGACTACACCATGTTGGATATCATGGTGCGTGTTGAAAAAGCTGCTAGTGATATGATGTAAAGTCAATTATGAAGTTTACCTTGTGGATTATGTTAAGTCTTCACAGCATGGCTTGAAACCATTTGGGGATGCGGATAAAGTTCAGTTCAGTGATAAATGCCATTCTCTCATAAATATTGAAATGCTCGATAACATGGTTGACCTTTTCAAACAAAAAAAAAAAAAAAGGAAAGTAACAAAAGGCCTGAAATTCAGTTTTGAACATTTTTGCTTTTTAAGCACACAATATAAATCTGTAACTATTACAAGTTTATTCAACGGTATATTTATGCATACATATATGTTATATACATTATCAATCTGAAGAGCAGATGAGAAACAAACTGCTCAGGTTCTTACACTTGTGATTAAAACACCAGTGTAAGCTCGGTACTTACAATATAATAAAGCTAGGAGTCATAAAACCCCCGAAATCTTTTTAAATTGTTAATATGGATAATCTGTCCAACAAACCTTGTAGTGGTTCATGTGAATTCTTGGGTCATGTCTGACTCTGTCTGTCTCTGGCCTTAGAGATTTTCTCTATCTTTGATGTCCAGGATTTTGAGACTGTGCAAAGCCTAGAGTTGAATTTTTCCGCTTTAACCAACAAGGATTCTGTGGAAACAAAGCAAAGATATATATCTGTGACCTCCTTTCTTTGTCTCATCCATATTTGTGAATATCATCACTGACAGTTAAAAGTGGGGCAATAACAATGCACTCACATTTCTTCTTCTTCCTTCTCAAACACATAGCTTTTGGTTCTGAATTATTCTCCTAACATGGTAATGCACTGTCCTGTCAAAACATATCAAGGGTCTTATATAGTAATGTGCATTCAAAAGGTCTGCTAAATCAAAACAGCATGAAAGTGATTACAGTAGCAGTAAACTCTTTGTTTTCAGTACAGAAGTGTAAGAAACATATGCATAACGTTGCTACTATGACCTCATTCACATAAAATGTTTGCTAGAATATTTATTTGCAATAATTTGTTTGCAATTTATTTGCAGTTTGCAGGTTATCCATGCATAATTTAACCCACTTTGGATTATGTGTAACTATGCATACGTAAATTGTATAATGACGTCTTTAAATTACTTGTACTTGTAAACAGTTAAAAGAGAAGCATCCGATTCATTCATTTATCATCAGTAACCACTTTATCCTTATCAGAGTTCATCCGAGGAATACTGGTTGTACATCGTGGAATACACCATGCACTGGATGTTAGTCCATTGCTTTGTACCAAGAACACATACATTTATAACTAGGGGTAATTTAACATAACCAATTCACCTCTCTGCATATTATTAGGAGACAGGATAAACTATAGAGCTTTAGGGAACCTATGAGAACGATTACTCAACACAGGCAGTAATATAAACCAAGTTACCAGTCCCTGGATTTGTGAAGTGAAAATACTACCTACTGTGATAAACCTACCCTCTGACACATTGCCACTCATTTTTGGCTCCTGTCAAATAGTATTGCTTATTAGCCAAAATAACCTGATTTTGGCTAATAAGCAATACTGTTTGACTGCAGCCAAAATTACACAATGGTAAACAAGGGGGCAGTGTATTCCTTTTTGGCTGGACAAGTCTTAGTGAGCTCTGTGTCAGGGCTTTATCTGTCACAGTGATACTGATATAGCTATCTGTGACAATTGATGGAAAATTATTTGTCAGAGCCATAAAGTGCCTCTTTCATTGCACAACTATTTCCTTTCTGGAGTATGTCATCATTGCAGAGGAGGCGAAGATGGACAAATAATAGGTGGGAGCAGTAACAGAATACCACAAAGATGATCCAACAAAAAAATGTTTTCCTTAGGTGTATGTTTGATAGGGACTGTCTACTAATGAGAGAAATTATTAAGAATGGAAATATGTTTGTTATGAAAGATCACAGTAAACTTGAATACAAAACAGCAAGTGACCAGGTCTCGGGGGTTGGGCCTTTTTTCTTAGTCTTAATTTATTATTATTTGGAATAATGATTTTCATTTTTTAGTATTAAGCCTGGGGGCACGGTCGCTTAGTGGTTAGCACGTTTGCCTCACACCTCCAGGGTTGGGGGTTCGATTCCCGCCTGCCTCCTTCTGTGTGTGGAGTTTGCATGTTCTCCCCGTGCCTCGGGGGTTTCCTCCGGGTACTCCAGTTTCCTCCCCCGGTCCAAAGACATGCATGATAGGTTGATTGGCATCTCTGGAAAAATTTTCCGTAGTGTGTGATTGCGTGAGTGAATGAGAGTGTGTGTGTGCCCTGCGATGGGTTGGCACTCCGTCCAGGGTGTATGCCTTGATGCCCTATGACGCCTGAGATAGGCACAGGCTCCCCGTGACCCGAGGTAGTTCGGATAAAGTGGTAGAAAATGAGTGAGAGAGAGAGTGAGTGAGTATTAAGCCTTTTAGCAGTTACTGGAAGCATTTTCCTCACCATTTCTTTCTGATTTCATAACGTGTAATTGCTGTAACTGTAAGACAAAAATAACATACAGTTGGAACCTTGTATTGACATCAATACAATACAACAGTACAGTACAGAAGACAGATCTCCAATATGCAGATAAAAGCCAAAGACAACAGAAATGTTTTGTTAGATTGCAGTACTTTAGAACTTCATTTTGTGAATGAATCATCTCTGAGGAAAAACAGTGGTGTCCTTACTGATGCAAAGCTATCAAAACACACACTAGAGTTGTATTTACAGCTGTATTTTTCGATTTAAATGATTTATATTTTCATTTTCGTATTGGATAAATTTTCCCCCCATGTCCTCTGTGTGCTTTCTCTCCCTGTGGCAGGAGTTTCCATGTCTGCATCTGTTTATAGTTCTGCAGGTGCTTCAGTTTTAGACTATAAGAGCAAGTTGCCAAATAAAAGACAGCAAATAAACAACAATCAAGGAAAGCTAGACTAATGCCACAAGTACAAGTGAAGACACAAACTGTGGAGGCCAATTCAACACAAAATACTCATCTGACAAAGAAAAAGTGGTATTTCCTCGCTGCCCAGGAAGCAAGTTCACTCCAGGAGGGGCAATAGGAGCCTTTGTAGAATGATAAAAGACAGCAAGAGACCAGAGAGGCAGTGACAGAGCTGTTGTAGTGGAGCACCAAAGGGCTAAAAACAAGAGAGCAAAAAGGCAGTGAGAGACATTATAGCCATAAGATGGTGCACCCACTTACCAACTGCCACTGGTGTCATCTAGTCATCTTGTATCATGTGGGTTGTGCCAGATATTCTATTATAAAAGAACGGTGGTGATTTGGGTTTCTGTGTAGAAAGGAGGTTGCTTAAAATGTAGCTCTGCATGGTAAAAAAGGGGTCAGTTACATACGACCTGGCCATGAAGGCTTCCTGGTCTGGTGGGATAGTTTGCTCACTGTTCTTAATTTTGATGGTTTGGCAGCTGCTGGTGCCCTAGAAAGTTAATGAACCCAGTTGCTGTGTCAAGATATTGAAAGATTTATGAATTGTTGTGACAAAATTACAGCATGCAAGGACCCCAATCAGAGTTTCCATGCCTGTCTAAAGTAACTTCAGTCTGTTGACTTTGTCAGTGGAGAAGGTTGGAGTGAAGCATAGGTTTCCTTTGCCCACCACTGGTATAATACAACTGGGCTGGCAACTTATCAATGAGCTGTAGATATGCCATTACACTGTTCAACCTGCATCACTAGACATGGTTCTCTTTGGATATGAGCTTTGCAGATCCCAAATTCGGAGATTTAGTCCTCTACTGGAGGCTGGTATGAAAAGGAGCCAGAGCTTGTGTACAATCAAGAGCCTTAACATCATCAATGACCTGCTGAGAGGACATCTGACAGGGGCTGATTTGAGCCAAAAAAAGGACCCCTTGTTATGTGGGGGCAGAATGTTACTGTTCATCCTCCATAAGAAACAGCTTAATGGACAACTCTGAACCTCAGGACTGTCATTACAAGACTGTCAGACCTTTGTAAGGGTAAACCCAGAGTAAACAGTCATATATTATAGATTATCAATACCTAAATCAGCATCTTCTGAACATTCTTTTAGTAAGCTTGTACAATATTTCTGATTGGTGAGTGTAAAGTTTCTCTAAATATCCTCTCACACACAGTCCATGGATTGCTTTAGATAATTATTTTCTTACTGTTACCAATAAGCAGGGATCATCTTCGAAGAGAGAAATATGTGGTTTATGTTGTTTGTTTGATCAGTATTACCTAATGTCAACACTAAGAGAAATCATTTATTGCTTTGATTTGTATACAAAGATTTCTTTTCTTGTTTTTTTTTATTCTCCCAAATTTCGGTTTGTTCTTTAAAGTTCTTTAACATGCAAAAGTTAAAGGATAAAGTGCACTTTGTATACACTAAACATTTGAATGTTAAAAATATTTAACATCTTTTAAACAGTATATTATTAAATCCCTAATTTCTATTTACAGGTTAATCTCTTTTATTTACAATTCATACAGCAAAGATGTCTATTAGAAAGATACCTTTTAACAGAGATTACATATACCCAGAACGTCAGAGACCATCCAGCCTTCTGTGACATGCTTATTTAATACCCAAATGTTTTAAGGTCCAGGTGATACCTCATTCTTGTGGAAGTGTCTTCAGACAGAAAATGGAAGAGCCACAGATCCCCTTAAGACTACTGCAAAAGTCACTTAGCGTATAATCGGATTTCCTTTGTCTCCACAGGAACCAGGTAACTTTAGCTATTGGTGGCTATTAAATTAGCCAACTGGTGGCACAGACATGAGAGGAAGGGATTATGCTGCATAGCAGAACTGTCCACCATTGGCCTTAGTCCAGTAATGGCCTGATTTTTTTTTTCTCCTAAAAGCTTTTCAGGGCTCACAAAAAAAATCATACTAATCTTATAACCAGTAATACATTTTATAACAAATACAGACCTTGCTAAAGGTCAAGGAAAGTAGAAGATACTTTACTTATTATCTATCTTTGGATAGAAAAAAAAAAAAAAAAGACTTTGGCCAGTAATGACACTATGGCTGTTATCAGATTAGGCCAATAGGGTTGTGTTGCTGAAACAGCTTTGGTAATGGCTATTCTCTACCCTCAATTTCCCTAGTGTATTGCCACTGAATGTGAAATGTAGACCAGGCCTTGTCAGATTGATGGATTTATTTGCCTCCTTAAATTGTTTTATGGTCTAGTTTCACGTACAAATGATGCCTTCCATTACCTTTCATTGCTTTAATTTATAAAAGGAATTTTTCATTTTTTTAGGAACTATGGCTCTAATGGCTGAGGAATTTGAAAATTAGCCAATAGGTAATGACTTTATTACATTGACAGATGTTTTATTTACTACAGATGTACACCTTGGATTATTGAACATAAATTTTATTTTTATATATATATATATATATATATATATATATATATATATATATATATATATATATATATATATATATATATATATAAAATTTATGTTCAATAATCCAAGGTGTACATCTGTAGTAAATAAAACATCTATTTATATATATATGTATATATATATATATACATATATACATTATATAATTAATTATAATTATAATAATTTTTAATTAATTGTTCATTTTAATGTTCAGCAATATCATTCATGCTCATTGCAGTAAGATATCAAAATCTATAGATTGTTTTCCTGCCCTAAATTTGAGGTACCAGATATTAAATAGTAACCTTAACATATTATCCCCTGCTTCTATCACAGCATTGCTGGTGTGCAGCTTTTGTCTATACTGTAGATACCTTCCAGCTGTTCATTTTCTGTACTGTTTATCCTACACAGGGTTATAGGAAGCCTGGAGCCTATCCCAGGGGACTTGGGGCACAAGGTGAGAAGCCTGGTTTTAATTTAATTTATAATAAAAGGGATTTTATGGTTGTTGGTAACAAATATTAAATTTAGGGCCTAATACAGGTTCTGTTGGAATGTAATCACTGTCCTGTGGAGACCATGAAAAACCATGTTGGATGAGAGCAGAGAAGAGCTGTTGTCATATTGTCCTTGGCTCCTAATGAACAGGAAAGGCCAGGCCACATAGGATTGCTAGTGCATTGCAGAAAGAGTCATGAACAAACACACACACACACACACACACACACACACACACACGTTGATAATTCTTCTATGTATGTCTTAGGTATGGAGCATCATTATTGCTTGTCAAAAGACTGTAGACACTTTGATTGTTGGTTAAATGTTCTGAGTAATTTTCAACAAACCCAAACACACCTCAAAGCTATCCTGGAGATAATCAGGGAGGAAAGAGGCAGTCCTGTGTGTAAAAGAACAGCAGTGCTGTGTGTAAATGAATGGCCTGTCAGGTGTTAACGGTTGGTTCCCCCAGGACCGCAAACTCCAACACCTACTCAAGTCTCTAGCTAATAGTTTAAACCTGTAACTTATTTACTTTGTTTAGCTTCTGCATATAAATGCCTCAGTAGGTCTTGTTTAAGTTTTTGCCTTCAAAGTGAAGACTTATTCATTAATTAGCATTATCACTATTTTTGTCTTTTTTTCTTTTAATCTTTTTTGGAACCTACTGTACAAAAATAGGCACATTTTTATTTTATTATTTTTTTTAAACTCAAACTTTTTCTTTGTTGTTGTAATTTGGATCGTTATCCCCTTCTTGTTCTTGCTCTTCTTCTGCTATGTCTTCTTCTCTTTTAATTATTTTTTTTAACTAAAGTCCAGACTTTGATTTTTACCTACAGTACATACTGTATGTCTCCAAACCTCTCGCTGTCTGACACCAAGCCGTCCAACTGAGTTTCTCTGTAAGGAATTGAATTGAACAGCTTTGAGGCAGTGCTCCAAAACACATCCACCCAGCTATCCTAAAGTCTGTTTCATCCTACAGGAGACATGCTAAAACTTTACTAAAGACAACCCTGACTGTTCCGGGGAGGAATCTTTGTGAAGCCATGGACATGCTGTTTTAGTTATGAAATTAAACGTTGGAGACATGATGAGGTGCTATGATCCAGCATTAATGTGGTCACAGTTGCAGTTATCACTCTGAAGTTTTTAATTAAATAATGAACCACAAGTACTTTTAACCATTTATAGTTATATCCAATGTTGAGGAACATCAGGGAAAGAAGTTAGTTCCTTGTATCTTTCATATTATCTTAGCAATATAGAGTGTTAAAGACAAATAAATGCACTTTGTCATGTTACTGAGAAACCAGAAAGCACAATGTCTTCTATAATGAAGACTTTCCTACTGTATGTTTGAAAATGTGCTGTTATAAAATGTCTGAAGCTTCTTTTCTTATGTTTATTAGCAGCCTCAAGTCATTGTGTTATTGTGAAGCATGGCAAAGAAATTATGCAATTGTTTAAAACATTTTAAAACGTTGAAAAACAAAGAATACCTCGAATGTGACTTACAATAACAGGATGTTTCATTAAATTTTATTGGCTGTCATCTGAAGCTCTTCATTCGTTTTATGGACTTTTAAATTATTAGCAACTTTCCACTTCAACCTGAATATATAACTAAAGTCTGGAATAAGATTTTCTTTTTTTTTTTTTTTTTTTAATCTACAAGCACAATGGAGGTTGGTACTGTATTAGCAAAAAAATGCTATAGCTAATACAAGAGTATACAGATTAAGACTATAAAACTAAAGATCTGTTGCATCACTCACATTAGACAGTGATCATTGCATTGGCACTGCTATCATCAGGCACCAGTACAGAAAAACATTGATGCAGAATTTGTTGGCAAACGTTATTCAAAGAGAAAATCATCCAAATTTAAGTCAACTCTAAATCTCATTCTCATTACAAAAAAAAACTATATATTTTGCATAAACCGAGACCGCATAATGATCATTAATCCTGCTAAAACCATGTGGGTGGGACAAACATTTTAGATTTAACAGTTTCAAATCTAAACTTCAACAAAACTCATTTAATTTTCAAACCATGTTCAGAGGATTAAAAATGTTCTGACTGTTCCCATTTCCCCAAGGAGAACTATGTACCCAGATCAGCAGAGCTCACTTTGTATATCTTAACAGTGTGGAGCATGTGAGATCTACTTTATGGTCAAATCAAAAATTCCTTCAACCTCCTACACATCTATAGAAATCAATAACATTCTGTGAATTGGTACATGAAAATATGTCCAGTGGCTATTGTGTGCTATCGACCACTAGGGGCGTTGTGCAGGATATTCCTTCCATTCATCCATCCATCCACCCATTTTCTGTACCACTTATCTTTCAAAGGGTCATGCGGAGCCTAGAGTATATCCCAGGGGACTCAGGGGGGAAGGTGTGGATCACCTTGGACTGGGTGCCATCCCATAATCTCACACACACTCACACACCCATTCACATGCTACAGACAATTTAAAGGCAGTAATGCAAGCTCTGTGCACATTTTATTTTCCACCAAAAAGCAGAAAGTTTGCTAGCTATAATGACCAATCTAACATACTAACCTGCTGGAAATATATATATATTTTTATATTTTATTTAAAACACAGACGTTTCATTTGCCGACTACTTTACTAGCTTTTTTTTATCAAGTATTTTTTTTTTCTTATTTGTCCATCAGCTCGAAAGTAATGCTTTCAGCAAAATCTGTCCAAAAGCAAGCATTTAATTGCCTAATTGTTCAGATGTACACGTCTGTTATAGGAGATTGGTCTCAGGGAAAAGCAGATGCTCCAGCATTATCAATACAACCAAAACATGTGGAGCAGTCTCAGTGGAGAATTTCCTCCTACGTTTAACGCTGGGTTGTCGTTCACTTTTCAGTCTTGACGCGTCCTCTGAGATTATCTCCTTGTCAAATGTGCTGACATTCAGAATAAATGGTATCATTAACACTACACAAATGGAGATGTGACATAAATGGCTTCTGATACGTTAAGTTTTATAGCCACAACAGATTCATTTGATGCCTAAAAGGGGACCCAAGATGCCTGACAAACCATACCATTTAACATGATTTATGAAGTGATAAAATAAATGAGAATTTCAGTTGAGATCAGTTGTCATAGAAAAATACCATGCTTCTAAGCCAAGGAGACATAGTTGCTATGCCAAGTGACATTTCCTTTGCTCTATGATTATCTCCAATGTGTTTGAGACAAAGTGAGTGCCGGAAGGCCTAAAAATCTATGAAGCAGAGCGGTAATGTAAATCAAGAGATATTTGTTGGAGCGCAGTGCTCAAGTGCTTCTTGCTTTTGTGTTCAAGAGGCTGGGAGTTTTTATTCACAGCTGTGTAAATGGGGTTTCAATTGCACAGTGTCTATAGATCTGGCAGAAACCCCATTCCCCCCCAGAGAGCTTACCACAGAGTGTGAATTGAGCCTGAGCTTCCAAGAAGGGATGCTGAACGAGAAAGTTTTTGGCTTCCAATTAGCTAAAACTTCCAAGGCCACATGAGAACTAAGGGCACACATGCATAGCTATCTAGCAATATGTGCTACACTGAAAAGCAATGATGTCTTATTGTCCAACGCATTCAAATCTCTATATGGCTCATATGCTTTCCTCAGACTTATACACATGATCTCTCTCTCTCTCTCTCTCTCTCTCTCTCTCTCTCTCTCTCTCTATATATATATATATATATATATATATATATATATATATATATATATATATATATATATATATACAGTCTTATGGACTGACACCCCCCAATACACAATACACTCTCAAACATGGATTAATTTGTTCCCAGCCCTGAAATTTGTAGCCCTTGACATATGTGATTAACAATTAATCATGTGTAATCTCCTCCCAAAGCAGAGAAACTTATGACCCCCTTATGCTTGATGTAATTACACCTTTAAACTCACAGCACCACTGGGACTTCTTCTAAAGACTGGAGTCAATTATGTGTTTCATCTCATAGCATTAAGCTAATGATGTTGCTAATTATTATTATTATTATTATTATTAATATTATTATTATTATTATTATTATTATTATTATTATTATTATTATTGTTGTTGTTGTTGTTGTTGTCATCGTCATTCATGCATTCATTCATTCATAGTATTTATATCGTTCAGAATACAGAACCATTGGGACACCAGTCCATCACAGACTACCACACACACTCACTCACTCACACACACACACACACACACACACACACACACACACACACACACACACACACACACACACACACATACACACACATACATGTATGCATTCAACCGATATATAGGATTGCTGAAGAATTTGCAAGGAAATAGTTTGTTTAATATATTTTGTTCATTATATTCAATCTGGACATGAAAATCACCTCAGATGTACATTTTCAGAAAAAAATATTTAATGACAAAGTTTTTTCTGAACTTCATATCACATCATACAGGAGAAAAGGTGACACAAAAGTGACAGGAACATGGAGAGTACAAAACTCACACACAAAACTCATACAAAACTCCATACAGAAGTTCATGATCAAACCCTGGCTCTAGAGATGTGCAGCACTTAGCTGCCTATTTTCATCTATTCATTTATCATCAGCAAGAACCTAATCAGTGGTGACTCCGTGAGTCTCATTGTTATAGTCTAGTTTGAATAACAAGAGAACACCAACACCAAACGTCTCTGGGAATTTTTAGTAAGGGAAAAGTTCATTTTATCATTGTGCAGTGGTCATGGTACGACATGTGTATTTTCAAGCAGGAGCAAGCAAGTTTGGAGGCATAAAACGACATAATTCCAATTCATTAATAACAACCATTAGTATCACTAGCAAGCTTCAATTATGACGTCATGACCACTTTTTCTAGGTAAAAAACGTGTTGCTTTCTACTTCTACTACTACTGCTATAATTAATTCTACTACAGCTACAACTATTGCTAACAATATATAGATACCACTATTTCCACTACAATACAAAATATATTCAATACAAAATGGAGGGTATATCCTGTTACATCCTATAAGTGTCTGAAGGAGCGATACAGATGGTCCTTTCTCCCTGCTGCTATTAGACTTTACAATCAAAGCTGCTCCCAGTGAACCAGTCACCATAATACACACTGTTATTCCTGTTTTACTGCAATAATAAACAATTAACAAAGCATTTTAAACATGTGCAATAACAGAAATTTTGGAAAAATGTGCAATATTACCTATGTGCAATATGTCTTCAGTGTAACCACTACTCTTTTTATACTTTTTTGCTTTTGTATATACTGTATATTATATTATGTCTTTATTCTTTATTATTTTTATTATTCTTTATTCTTTCTATATATTTTTTTGCTGCTGTAACAGAGAAATTTCCCCTTTGTGGGACAAATATAGGAATATCATATCTTATCTTATCTCATATTGTGTATTGTGTATATTTTATTCAATTTGATCACCTTCCATTTCTTACCAACAAGTCAGATCTCCGCATCATTACATCCTACCAACTGAACCAACTGAACACATGATACACTTCCCAGGAAAGCATAACACACTTAAGCACTTTCTACCCTCTTTAACGTACATGAGCTGGTAGATAATCATAGATAATTGGTTAGTGTTACTGTAATTGTCAGGAGTTACTCGGACAGTTCCTTTCTAGACCACCAGGGGGGTTGGCAAGTGATTTATTCATCTTCTTCTACAAGTTATGGCTTTTCCCGTTCTGGGTCCATCAGTTTCCACCTAGCTCTATCCTCAGCATTCTCTACTCTCTTGATTTATTCATTGTTCACTGTTATTCGCATGTTGGCGTCGCCATGCTCGGTTCCTATTGTTTTCCTGCTTTCTTACCTGTCCCTTGTTTTCCATTAATGCACTGTTTTATTTAAGTCTGTCACCTAGTACCTGTCATGGTTAGTCAATGTATCGATATTCAACAGAACACGTAACTCACGTTAAGTGTGAGCCGGAAGGCCGGACGCCAGGCTATTCAGATTTTTATGTGTAATTATGTTGTTCAAGTTTCCAAAGTCTAAAGTTTCAGTGATGTACGTTACAATGATTGACAGGTCAATCTAACAATCTAATCAGATACTAATCAGAGTCTAACGAATGAACTCACAATATAATAATAATATTTTGAGGATGATTCTACATGATAGGGAAATTTATTACATGCTTTATTTAGTTTAAGTAAAAGCATCTACATGGCATGATACTGTACATACTATGAAATTACTGAATGAGTATGAATATTCTTGAACCATATTTCATAAGTTTGCATGTGCACCCAGGGAAAAGAAAAAAAAAAAAAAAAAGCCAAAAGCAAACTAATTCAATTTGGCATTTAAGAGTGAATTAGCTGAGCTGTTTGAGGAGATTTAGAGCATTTCGAATAATACATTCACAGGTAAATTAACAGGTCATGAGATAATAGCAGCTGTGATGTGAAAGATGCGATGCGCTTGTATGCTGCTTTATGAAATCAGCATGGTTAATCAGATCAACCTGCTTAGTTGATGACGCCTACGCATTAAAACCTCGTGTCATAGCTGTTGCGCTGCCCTGAAGATGAACCCGTGATGCACTCACATTAAAAATAATCTGAAGTAAAGTAGGCATGGAAGTCAGGAAGGGGTGGAACTATCTGCTTCTGGGTTGTGAGTGGGTTGTTTGTATGTTCTGCACCACTCAAAATCCACAGACACTGCACATGAAAAGGAGCATGAAAAATATAAATTGATTTTTTTTTCCCTCTTACCAAGTGATTTGGTGTGAGCTTGTCCATTTCGGCACCTATTCACTCCTGTGAGAGATGAAAGTTGTCATAAAAGTGTCACTCTGAGACATAATTAAAAGTTTCATATTTTTCATAGCAGGAAATACTTTTTAAATTATTTTAGGCTTTACAAATTTATTCATGACACATAAATCAGTAGAAATGAATATTAAATGGCTACTATAATCCCAAGCAATTTTAGCATCAAGCTTAATGTCTAATAATAATAATAATAATAATAATAATAATAATAATAATAATAATAATAATATCTAAAATGCACAAAATGTGAATTAGTGCCCAGGCACTAGGATTAACAAATATTAAAATGACTCATTTTAATTTCAATCAAAGATGTTAAATGGACTCACACGTGAATGCATTTTCGAAGTATTTTAATGAATATATTTCACTGTCAAGTGTTGAATGGCACCTCAATCATGGACTTATGCTTATCTGTCCTACTGCAGACACACTTTATATCATCAGTGTCCGAGCATTCGTTTTCACTCCTATCATGTAGCTTGTGTTTATGGTCCTTACTGAAAATGTTTATTATTTTTTTTTCTGTTGCTTTTGTGTGCATTAGTTAGTCATCTGCTTTTTTTCACTACTGTAGATAAGGTGCAGCATATGTAGACAATGCAGTATAAAAGGAAACAAAAAAACATAGCTAAGCACAAGATACAAAGCACAATTAACATCACAATACATACAAAACAGTGTGATGGAGATCAACAGGACAACAACCCAGATTGATAAATTCACAGACTGAACTCTGAAGTCAGGAAGTTTAAGTGTTTGATTCTCTTGTATTGCTTGTCAAATCATTTTGTCTAGTTAAAGTACATGATATAAAACAATTGTATACATTTTGTTCCTTATAATACAACAATATGATCCTCAAGTATACAACAATGGTGCTTAAAGGTGGGGTACACGATGTTTGAAAGCTAATGTTGACATTTGAAATCACCAAAACAAACACGCCCCTAAACCAAATGGGTGTCACCTCTGTTTTAGCCCCGCCCCCACACATACATCCATAACCCAGGCAACTATTATGGCGGAACCTGCTGGGGCAGCTGGCCGAGGGGATATTTTTATCAGTAAATGAAATCAATGAGTAATACTATGGTGATACAAATGTGTTTTTGTAGTACTGTGTGTTGTACCGTGAAAGGTTTAGCTCCGTTTCACGCGGAAGACGTTCAGTTCTCTCCAGCGCTGGGAAGCTGATCCTATATTAACACGTGTCCTGCTTCTTGTCTTATCGTAAGCCTTTTTTCACTTTTCGTTTTTATCCGCCATGTCAATGTTTCAATCGCTTCCTTCTAATCGCTTCCTCACACATGCGCACTGAACACTCTCTCCGCCGCATATTGACAAGACATGCCTCTTTCTGCTCATTGGCTACACGTTTGTTTTGTTAGTCGGCCCGACTCAGTTTTCTGAAGCATTTCTCAAACATCGTGTACCCCACCTTTAAGATCTAATCATCCTAATTTTTATTCACTACATTACTCACTCACTCACTCATCTTCTACCGCTTATCCGAACTACCTTGGGACACGGGGAGCCTGTGCCTACAGTATCTCAGGCGTCATCGGGCATCAAGGCAGGATACACCCTGGATGGAGTGCCAACCCATCGCAGGGCACACACACACTCTCATTCACTCACGCAATCACACACTACGGACAATTTTCCAGAGATGCCAATCAACCTACCATGCATGTCTTTGGACCGGGGGAGGAAACCAGAGTACCCGGAGGAAACCCCCGAGGCACGGGGAAACATGCAAACTCCACACACACAAGGCGGAGGCGGGAATCGAACCCCGACCCTGGAGGTGTGAGGCGAACGTGCTAACCACTAAACCACCGTGCCCCCACTACATTACTACATCTGTAAAATAAATAAGAATTTTCTTAAATAAGACCCATAGTGAGAAAGCTCATTTGTAGTAAAAGCGGTTAAAATAATATGGAGGAAGTATTAGTTTGGAAGATTTGGGCATTGTCTGTTCTGCACATAGAACAGTTGTTGTTTTTTATATGGTGCATTTCTATAAAACATGATGTTCAACTGTTTTTATTTTTGCTGACAGTCTAAATAATTTCCTCTAGAAGCACTGTTATAATTGTGCGTATATTTTTACTCATCCTCCCACACTAATACCTAGTTGATAGAACTGGATTCAGGGATCTGCTGCACAGGGTAACAAATGCATTTGTCAGACTTTTACTAGCTGTTGCTCGGAGCTGTTCTTGATCCTTGTCACAATGATGTTTACTTTTTGAAATTTCCATACTATTGACATTTTTCTGCAACTATTTTTTGTCTAAAAAATTTAACAATATATATATAACATACAATATTGTTATATTTAACAATATGTCATGTAAATTTTATCAATCACTTAAGACACCCATTGAACTAGAAATTTATTTTGTTCTTTATCCTTTCAGTTCATTTATTTGAATAGTCAAGTGTACGGTAGTTAATGTGTAGTAGTGTGGGAAACTACCAACCTGTCAAACTTCAAATTAAAGTGAAAGTGACATGACATACAGCTAAGTATGGTGATCCGTACTCAGAATTCGTTCTCTGTATTTAACGCATCCAAAGTGCACACACAGCAGTGAACACACACACACCGTGAACAGCTATTTATGCTGCGGCGCCCGGGGAGAATTTGGGGGGGTTTGGTGCCTTGCTCAAGGGCGCTTCAGTCGTGGTATTGCCGGCCCGAGACTCGAACCCACAACCTTAGTGTTAGGAGTCAAACTCTCTAACCATTAGGCGAGGACTTACCCTGAATTCAGTTCATGTGCACTGTTGTAAAGTATATGACAAATGACAAATAATCAGTTATGGGCTGGTTGGATGTGGCCTAGCATGAAATAAAGTTACTGTTACCAACTTGAGTTTTTTTAAATAACTCCCAACGTTTTTTTTTTCTACTATAGCATGTAACTGTAACTTTTTTTTTATTTTATTTTATTATTATTATTTTTTTTTTAACCAAGATATAGTTAAATTTTAGGGATGAGAAATATCTATGAAACAAAATCATTAAAAAGCTTTTTATGGCTGTTTGAAAGAGCTAACACATCATATAATCATCTCCACCATAACCAATTAGATTTTATATGTTTTCCTTATTAAAGGACAAAATAAATAATAATTAATATTAACATTTTCTGACAATGATGTTGCTGCCCCATCTCATTGCTCCCTATAAACAATGTTCACCAACGAATTCAGCCTCCCATTTATACAGCTCCTAGTGCTGTTACTCAATAAAATTTCCAATTTATTATTCAAGTTTATTGCCTAATCCTCTGTATTGAGTCACTGACCGTTTGTGCTCCTTCTTCTTGAAAGGAATTACATTCGCTTGTATACGAATGTTTTGTTCATGTTATACTGCCAAATTCTCAGTGCAAGCTTTTGTGAAATATAAAATATATATATATAAAAAATAAAGCTCACTAGATTTTATCGGTGGCTTTATAGAGCATGTAACAATAAAAGATCAAAAAACGGCCCAAAGCCAATAATATATTTGTTATAGAGTCCCTTGAAATTGAGGTGATATTATTTGAGTTTAGGAAGTTCTTTATTTACTGAGATATCTAATCTATATAAATATGATACGTAGATTCAGTATTAATTAGAGGTCTTTCACATGACATGAGATAGACGATAAAGCAAGGTTAGATTCATTAGATTGATCTATTATTTTCACTGAGGAAGGCAACATAGGAGATTATGGGAGGAACATTGTGTAACTATAAAACATAGTCTAAGACTTCTAATATCTTTTTTTTTTTTTTTAAATCTACCTAAAGCTATTTTATCTTGGGAACACTAAATAGCATATCTCTGCAAGATTTTAATGAACTTGTGTGCGGAATTACTCAAGTTGTGTCCTGAATACCTTAAAGTTTCCCTACATGCAACTAAAAGTTCTTTTCTTTACTTCTATATTTCTAGGAAGATGAAACCACTAACAAAAAAATAAAAATAAAAAAATAAAATGAATAGTTGTTGACTTGTTATACAAAATTTAGATTTCAGCTTTTTTATTTTTACATTTTTTATAAATTTCGATTTTCATGTCACTTTCACTCCATCTGTTATTCAAACCTATGAGGATGAAGGCAAAGCATGGGAAGAGGTTTTGCATGTGGTGCTTTTCATAGTTGAGGTAAATGCAATAAACAGTATATTGGCTAGTTTAAAACATACCAGTAATTGTGTTCAGATTACAAAATGGATTATGTGAGATATTTAATCTTTGTTGCTTTGAAATCAGACACTGATATATATATATATATATATATATATATATATATATATATATATATATATATATATATAGTTATTAATATGGTAATTAAAATTTATTATTAAATGTATTTTTATTATTATTCATTGCTTTTTTGATCTCTCTCTCACACAGACACACACACACACACACACAAGCTTTCAACTGAGATATAGGATTGCCGAAACATTTGCAACGAAATTGTTTGCTTAATATATGGCTTTCATTGTTTATCTTGGCATGGCAATCACCTTGTTCTTACACCCTTATTTAATAACAAAGTTTTTTCTGAGCTTGGGCACATCATCTGGGAGAAAAAGGGACACAAAAGTGACACAGCTTTCCAAATTCTGGTGAAGATCTACTGTATTACTCCAGGCTCTCCAATAGATGGGTCACAGCTGTCCATTCATCACTTGCCCTCTGTGTTCACTATGGAGAAGCCATTGGGATCGACTGATGTTCAGGTCAGCAGTTCTGAGGGGCTGGATGGCGTGATCCATCAAGCCATGGCTCCGGTTCTGCAGGAGTTATGACCGTGCAGCACATTGTTTCAGTGTGAAAGGGGATCAGTATCTATTGAGGGCTGTAGCATACCTTGGTGATATGTTCATAAAAGGAGCAAATGGCTTGTCTCTCTTTGTGACCCTGTCTACGAGTTATTGGCTATAGTGCTGGCAAGAGAAAGAGAAAAACAGCTTCTACTCAGCATCTGGGGATGGCTGCAAAATTGGATGCAGGTTAATTGAAAACAAGTGCATAGTGTTGATATCACCAGAGTAACACTAAACAGCATTTCAGCCTTTATTACCATTACAGGTTTTTGATGAGGTACATGATAATAAATGTGTGTGTGTGTGTGTGTGTGTGTGTGTGTGTGTGTGTGTGTGTGTGTGTGTGTGTGTGTGTGTGTGTGTGTGTGTGTGTGTGTGTGTGTGCGTGTATTAAATGATATAAATCAAACAGTATTTAATGATATATGTGAAAATGTAATTAAATAGGAATAAATAAATAAATAAACAAATAAACAAACAAATAAGCAAGTTTGTTTAATGGTGATCAATAAAGAGTGGTAAAGTGATATTTCCCTATTATCTAATGCCCTAATGCTTAGGGATTTTGGAATTCCACCACAAAAATGAGTAATTCACTTTAAATAAACAGTTTTGCCAACTTTTTTTTGTCTTCTTCTTCTCAAGCACCTTGTTGCTGTAATATAACAAAGCTTTGCAGAAGAGTCTTGGCTGCAAGCTGCCTAGGAGAGAAGGAGTTTTGTTGAATGTTCGGGATGCTCATTCCACCTCCTAGTGGTGCAATACGCACAGAGCAGTTTATGGACAAACCACACATCCCATTAAACTCGTTAATCCACTAAATGAATGATTGACTGACTGAATGAAAGAATGAATGAATGAATGAATGAATGAATGAATGAATGGATGAATGAATGAATGAATGGATGAATGAATGAATGAATGAATGGAACACACGTTCCTGATTCTACAGCATAATGTCTGTAAACCAAAATAAATGAAAAAAATATTTGTAATTTATTATTATTATTATTATTATTATTATTATTATTATTATTATTATTTATTTTTTAATATCCTTGCTTCAAAAGGCATGTTATCACCATAATAAAATGAACTACTACACATATAGTTACATAATTTGCAGCACCAGAATATTTGCTCCGTGTGTGTGTGTGTATGTGTGTAAATTTGTGTGTGCGCGCGCGCGTGCATGCGTGCGCGCACTCGGTGACGTCTAAAATTCCAGTGCTTCGCTGTAGGAGGACGCAGAGACGAAAATTCAACCACGCGCACACACACACACACGCGCGCGCATACACACACACGCGCGCGCACACACACACACCCTCTGCTCTCCTCAGTAGGAGTGCGAAAGCAGAGACAGACACCGCTCCAACCTTTCCGCACTCCGGACCTTGATGTTGTTGAAATTCTGTGTTTTTCCTGCTCTTAAAGACTAAGTTAATCTTCTATAGTATCTCATACGCAAAGTTAGTTTTCTTCTTTGCTGATTTGCTCTTTCACTTGAAACAGCATGCGGTTCCCTCCGTTGGAGGTAGAAGCCGAGTGCGCAATCGGCGGGACTCGGTGAGCACGGCAATGTTTCGGATATGCTGGAGATTAAACTACGAGGAATGGCCAAGTTCTAAATCCGGAATTGCTTTCATCTTGCACGGCAGAAATGATGAATTTAAGTGATCAGCGAGCACAACCGTGCACGGTGATGGATGCGCCGTCTTTTGGGATTTAAGCAGGGCGGATGGAGAGCCGTGCGCCCAAGCGCGCCTCTCTCACCGTCTGACTGCTTCACATCCTCTTTACTCGGCGTACTCATGCTTTCACTCGGATCTGCGGTTAGTGTCACGTTAATGCCGGGAATTTGGGCGTTAATGCTGTAAGTCAGAAAAAAAAAATGTTGAACAACGTTTTGCTGCTAAGCGTGTTGACAATAACCGGCTTCTCCTCGCGGACGGAGAGCCGCAAAACTTCGAAGGACATTTGTAAGAGCCGCTGTCCGTGCGAGGAGAAGGAAAACGCGCTAAACATAAACTGCGAGAACAAAGGATTTACGAGTGTGAGTTCGTTTCAGCCGCCGCAGAATAAAATAAGCCAGCTTTTCCTGAACGGGAACTTTCTCACAAGACTGAACGCCAACGAGTTCGCCAATTACGGTAATGTCACATCTCTCCATTTGGGCAATAACGGGCTGCAGGAGATTAAAACGGGGGCGTTCAATGGCCTGAAAAACCTCAAACGCCTTCATCTGAACAACAACAATTTGGAGATTATAAAAGAAGATACGTTTTCTGGCTTAGAAAGTTTAGAGTATTTGCAGGCTGATTACAATTATATAAGTGCCATAGAGGCAGGTGCATTCAATAAGATGAACAAGCTCAAGGTCTTAATACTTAATGATAACCTTTTGCTCTCTTTGCCTAACAATATATTTCGATTTGTGATGCTGACACATTTGGATTTGAGGGGAAACCGGCTGAAGACGCTACCGTTTGCTGGCGTTCTGGAGCACATAGGAGGCATTATGGAGATACAGCTGGAGGAAAACCCATGGAACTGTACATGTGACCTCGTGCCACTCAAGGCCTGGCTGGATACCATTGCGGTGTTTGTGGGCGATGTTGTTTGTGAGACGCCCTTTCGTTTGCATGGCAAAGATGTTACGCAGCTCATAAAGCAGGACCTCTGCCCCAGGCGCACTACTGGTGACTCTACGCCACGGGCCATGCAGCCACCGCCTCCTGATCCCCAGCATCGGGTCCCAGAACCTACATCACGCACACATTTTACGCCTACCAGAGCACCTAAGGCATCCCGCCCTCCCAGGATGAGGAGCCGCCCTACTCCACGTGTTACTTCTGGCAGGGACAAGCATGTATTTGGCCCGATTATGGTTTATCAGACAAGGTCCCCTGTACCTATGACATGCCCGAGTATTTGCGTGTGCACATCCCAAAGCCCAGACAGTGGACTGAACGTTAACTGCCAAGAGAGGAAGCTTCACAACATCTCTGATCTGCAACCCAAACCGTCATATCCAAAGAAGCTACATTTAACTGGAAACCATTTGCAGATCATATACAGGCCTGATCTGACAGAATATAGTACCCTGGAACTTCTCCACCTGGGGAATAACAGAATCGCTATTATTCAGGATGGGGCCTTTGAGAATCTGACCAATTTGCGCAGGCTTTACCTCAACGGCAACTATATTGAAAGTTTAACGCAGGCCTTGTTTGCCGGGCTACAGAGCTTGCAGTACCTCTACTTAGAGTACAACATTATCAAGGACATTTTGCCGAACACTTTTAACTCACTGCACAACCTGCAGCTTCTCTTTCTCAACAACAACCTGCTGAGGTCCCTCCCTGACAATGTATTTGGGGGCACAATGCTAACAAGGCTCAATCTCAGGAACAATCACTTCTCGCATTTGCCCGTGAGTGGGGTGCTTGACCAGCTCTCAGCATTTGTACAGATTGATCTCCAGGAGAACCCGTGGGAATGCACATGTGGCATTGTGCCGCTGAAGAACTGGATGGAGCTGTCCAGCACTAGTGTGGTTGTCAATGAGATCACATGTGATTCTCCCTCAAAGCATGCAGGTCGCCTCCTGCGGTCATTACGCAATGATGCTATCTGCGCCGAGAATGACGAGACTCCGGCACCAGCTACCAAGGCACCAACTGTAATCAGCATTAGCACTGAAGTCACTCCATCATCTGCCGCGACCCCTACAGAAGACACACAGCCTGAAACACACCCGGAAGTACCCTTATCGGTTCTCATCTTGGGCTTGCTTGTTGTGTTCATTCTCTCAGTGTGTTTTGGTGCTGGAATCTTTGTCTTTGTGCTCAAGAGGCGCAAAGCAGTAGAGAGTGTCCCAACTACTGCAGCTGCCAATAGCCTGGATCTAAGCTCTTTCCAAGCGCATTATGACCACTATGACACAGAACAAAGCACAGGCAAAAGAGAGGGCCATGTCTACAACTACATCCCTGCCGCTGTTGGCCAGATGTGCCCGAACCCTATTTATGTGCAGAAGGAAAATGAGCATGTAGCCTACTATCGCAACTTGAAAGAACTGGGATTTGGAGCACCAGAGCCCAAGAGGGAGGAGTTTGGTCGTAGTCCCACTTACACAATAAGCACTTTGGAACGTGTGGATGAGAATCCCCAGCATGGCAGCTGTGAACCTGAACTGCTCTACCAGAACGTAGCAGAGAGGGTAAGAGAGCTGCCGAACGCTGCTCCCTTTGGTTACAGCTTTTGCACTCTGCCCAAAAGGCCATTAGCGCCACCATACGAGGCTTCAGGGCATCCCAACCGGGAGCGACTGAACAAAACTGTCTTGTATGGGACGCCAAGAAAGCACGCTGAACAGCTGCTCCCTGCAAAGCTAAAAGCGGAGCCGGACTACCTCGAGGTTCTGGAAAAACACACTACAATGAGTCAGCTGTAAAAGCTATACCATACGCTCTTTATTATCTCTTTATGGTAACAAAAAATGATATCGAAACGTGTCATCTTCATTTTCAAAACCACACAAGACTCAAACAGCGGACAGTGCAACCTAAAGCCTTTTCATCATCATCTTTCTGAAGCTGTACAAATTAGTAAGGAAAAAAGTATCTACAATTTAAAGATGATATATTATTTTCTCTAAGGTTTAAATTATTTCCTCTACTTGAAACATAAAAGACTGTAGCAGATATGGCAAGAATATGTATAATAATAATGCTTAATGCTATTTTATATGAAGTATATATATTTTTTTTTTCTCAGAGGAGGACAGTGTTCTTTTCAGAAGCAGGTTATCGAATCATGCAGTGACATTGTTGTGTTGGTATTATGGTGGGAATTCGGATATACAATAACTGTTCATGTTCACTTCAATCCTTTTCTTCCAGAAGTGCCTTTGCACTTAAAGAATTTTATCTTTGCTTTCCGTGATTTGAATTTTTTATAAGTGATGTATTTTAAAAAGAAAATCTGTAAACTAGAATTATTTGTCCATTGCATTAAACGGAAAATGGAAAATATACTCTACTGGTAGAAATTTTGGAATTTAGTATTTTTAGTTTTTAATATACTTTGCATGGATTGGGCAAGGGCTTTATGGCATAATGTGTGTGTGTGTGTGTGTGTGTGTGTGTGTGTGTGAGGGAGAGAGGGAGATTTTGCTAAGGAAACCTATTATACATTATATAGATGAACATGGTCCAGTGTTTTTTTTTTTTTTTTTTTCATTTTATTTTTATTTTATTTTTTTGTTCCCAGTCCTGGAGATGTATGTGCTACATGTTAGTGTGTTTCCAGTTCTAAAATGCTTTTAAAAATAATGAAATGGTTGAGCAGATGAGTTACATCAGCTTGGTAAGAGCAGAAAAGAGCATTGAAATTTGAATTTTAAAGTTGTACACATTTCATGAATTTTCAATAGGTATGTACGTTCTTTATACTTTCAAGAATACTGCTCCTGCATCAAAATGCAGCAGAATGACAGAGAATAAATACAGCAAGCTTAGTTGTCATGTATATATTAAACAAAATTACATTGGCATTTTATTTTGTTTAGCTTGAGAGGAGTACTGCATGCCCCTTTACAGAGGTGAATTTAAATCTTTGGAAATAATTGCTGCTGTCCAAGGTGCTAAGTATTGCTCATCTTTGTCTGGTCCCGGTCCTGGTTACAACTCCAAGATATGTCTTTTAAACCATTTCATGTTTATCTCATTTGCTTTCACGCTTTCATGTCAAGTGTGTATAGATACTTACAGTATATGCAAAAGTTTATTTGGCTAAAACTAGCTTCATTAATTTCTATTTGTCCACTGTTCTCTGCTCTTCTGCCAGCAGCTGTGGTTCAAATAAATATTCTCTGGCCATCTCGTGAATTATACACTTTCGATCTGGTTAAATATGTGTGCAAAGGATCTGAACCTCTTGTGTGTAAAGTGAAGTAAATGTTTACCCCTGTGGAAACAAGGGGATCTGAGGCCGGCGCGCTTAGTGGTGTACAAGCGAGAGAGTGCGTTTTTTTTTCATCCTGTTTCAAATAGAGTGATTTTCTTTGCCGGATACAATAGGCCTCTGTGTAGCTGTTTCCTGATGTGGCAGAGAATGGAGATACTGTGCAAGGATCGCATACAAATGAAGAGAGGGGGAGGCAGGAGTAGCAGAACACTTCTCTTGTTAACGTATTGCGGCTGCTCAAAATGGAGACGTCACGCCTCAAGTTTGAAATAAATCATGGCCTTTAATTGGTTTACACTGAACTGGTGGGAGTGGTGTTGTGTCATCGAAGCAAATTCGTTTTATTAGAGGGATACCAAGAGGCAGCTTTCTGATCTAAATGGAAATAGTGTGTGTTTGTGGATGCAGGATTTCTGGACTTTGGTATCAGATTGAAAAATTCTTCTGAAAAATTCTGTAAGTTTTTAAGACCATATATATATCTTTTTTTTGCAGTAATGCTTGTTGCAGGTGAATAGTAGAGCACTAGAAAATCTTGCCTGCATTGCTGTGCTGCAGCATTTCATAGCGCAGTGTGCACATTGAGACCGGGAAGCCACACTGATTAATTGTGGAGAGAGTTTTGGAGTTCCTGTGCTGATGTATCAATGCCCCCATACAGTGTAAGTGCCAAGGGCCACTGGACTATGCCATGCAGCTGGAAACGATCCGGCTTACATCTTAAATCAGTGAGATCGACAGCAGACGCTTGCTGCTGCAGGCTTGTCTTTGAGCCTTCTATACTTATACTAGTCTATTTTGCAGGACTTACATTCTTGTCTTAAGTGTGGCTAATTTTACCTTGATATTATTTCCTTTGTTCTTGGGAAACGAATATTTCATTTTCACTGCCCATTATTTTGGAAAGCTAGACTCTTATTCAACATCAACTTTCAATATCAGAGAATGGAAAATAATAATAAAATATGACGGAGGTTTAGAAGAGTTTTGTCATTTTCATCTTGAAAAATGATTTCCACTTCAAAAAAATCATGAAGTCTTGATGACTTGATGCCTCACCAGTTAAAGAGCTATAGCTTTGTTCACATTTGTAATCATTAGATTTGTTGGGTAAACATTATTCAAGTGTTAGAGAGGCGGTTTGTTGTTTTATGCTAACAAAGCAAATGCCTTTACAGATCATTAGGCAGTCAAATACCAATATGGAAATGTCTCAGGAGGAAATGACTAGGGTTTGGCTTTAAAGAGATTGATGCATTAAAGATGTTTGCCTGAGAGCCTAAAAACGGTTGCACAAGCATAACATTTTGCACCTTATTAGTATGCTAAAAATGCCATTCTATATGGTTATTGCTCATGTAGAGCATGAAGACGCTTTATGGAATATCAACTTCATTGATGTTTGCATTGTAAAGTAGGGTTATAATGCTATCAACGCCACTATCTGGATCTGTTTAATGCTCCAAATATCTGATTCTATATATATTTACCCTAATAATTGGTGTGTGAATAAATTTGGTTTACGGTATATTGAGAAAAATATCAAACTATCTGATGTCACAATAAATTGAGTGGGATGTGGTAGCTCAGTGGTTAAGGAGTTATGACTACTGATCGGAAGGTCAGTGGTTCAAATCCCAGGTCCACCAAGTTGCAGGGCCCCTGAGCAAGGCCCTTAACCCTCAATTGCTCATGTGTATAAACTGAAATAAAAAAAAAAAATGTAAGTCACTCTGGATAAGTGTCTGCTAAATGCTGTAATTGTAAATTCACAATGAACTCCTAATATTTGGAGAAGGAATTCTCCAATATTTTATTAAGTAAATTCTTAATACTGTGATAAAATGACAATTCAGTGAAACGTTTATAAGGATTCATAAGGAAGTTGAAGACCCAGATCAGGTTCTCTTTTTCGTTCCTCTTAACGTTTTTTTCTCATATCATCTCAGGGAGTTTTTCTTTGTTATCGTCAACCTCTGATTCCTTATTATTCCTTATTAGAGATAAATCAATAAATTTGATCATTTCTATTGTGAATTGATCAATTTCTTTAAAGCTGCTTTGTGATAATGTCCATTGTTAAATGAGCTATACAAATAAAATTCACGTGAATTGAATTTATACTTTAATACTGTTTTCACACAGAAGTTGATACTTAATTTTTTAGTTCACCAGATTGTTATTAAAAAGCAAACTTTTAAATGATTTTAAAATCTGAAATTCATTTGGTTAGACGAAGCACCATATGATCACAGAAGAAACTTTCTCTTGTTTAATGGAAAAATTGCAAGCACTGGCTATCGAGGGTTATATCTGCGATGTAACTCCACTGCATTCAGTCCAGTAACTGAGCCCTGAGTGTTTTATGGAATTTGAGCTTGGAAATAATGCTAAAGTTTAGTAGTTCATTGTATGAGTTCATACGCCTTGACACATTGGGGGCTCAACACGGAGACGGCTGAAGTTCCACTCCTCCAGGATCGATCATTTTCATTATCATTCTTATGCTCTTCAGTACTGTGAATTTATTCTCAATACATTGTGACTGCTTTCTCATAAAATCAAATATTAGGTCTTTTTCCTTGAATTTTTCTTTTTTTTTTGTATTTTTGTCTATTTGTACAGATTCCAAGAATTTTCTAAATGATTGAAATTTGTATTTTTATTTTTTAAACAAGGGCCCCAAAGCACTCTAGTACATCCTAAACCTGACTTTTTGTTGTTGTTGTTGTTGTTGTTGTTGTTGTGACATCTATGTCCCTAATATACTGGAAGACACCTTAAAAAAATACCCTGCGGTATTAACATCAGCGCTGTCAGCATGGTGTGTGAATTCTTGCTTTGACAGTTTCTCAAGCTCAGCTATATCACTCAGTTCATAATTAATCTCAGTTACAGGGTTGTTTAATCCTTCTTGCACAATTATTTATTAACAAATTTTTTAACAAATTTACCTGGTTCTATTTTTAAAAATATAAACCAATCTTTCGCAGTCACTGAGGATGAATGCACGACCTTCGTAAATACTTCCATAAATGTGATTTTTTTTTTTCCTTAAAAATCTAAAAATCTTCTGCTTGCGTGACATTTTTGTTGAATCCCAATCCTAATGCACAAGTCTCGTCTCAATCAGATGCCCTTTGAACGTTTCTGGCGGATTAAAAAAACAACAACAACAACAACAAAAAAACATATTTGTATCTGTATTTGTTCAGAATACATCCACTTATTTCAAATTATGTATTCACATTTGTTAAAATTCCAACTGTGAGTTAGTTCTTGTATGTATGTATCTCAACATACCTGAACTAGCTGTGATGTTCTGCACTATGGTGACTCATACATCTTAACATCATGAATTATTAGATATGAACCCTTTTTAGTTGTCATGGGATTTAATGATACAGACCATTTTCCAGACAACCCTATGGTTATTTCACTGAGAATAAAGCCAGCAATCATGTGAGTCAGCTTCATGAGAGCTTCATAGGGCAGAGAAATAGCCTAAATGTGTGAATAAATCTTAGTCTTTTACTTTTCTAAGAAACTTATTGTGGTTCATTGCCAAATCTCCTGGTGGTCTAAATCAAACTAGAAGAAAGTACAACACGTATATGTCAGAGGCCTAGACACCGTAGTGGGAGGTCTAATAAACACAGCAGACCTTTTTTTTATTATTAGCAGTCTGGTTTTGACTTAAAGCCTGTCAATTTAAGCCACCGTTCAATTTCAGCTTCTAGGTTAAGCACTATATTATTTGTAGCTTTGCTGGCTGGAAAATTTTACCAACACTTAATATGCCTCATTAGTACACGAGGAGAAAGTGTTGTTTTCAATGCAGTCCTCTGATGTATGTCGCCCAAAGCAAAGGCACTTTATATATAAGGTTATATAAATTAACAGTCACATTCAAGGTCTTCAGTATGCATGCAAATTAGACTGCCACTGATTCTGGCGTATATAGAAGATCCATAATAACACTAACAGAGTCATAAGTATCTTGTTTTTTTTTTGTATAAGATCAGGAGGTGAATATATGATTATCTCACCCTGAAATTTGATTGAGATTTAAGGAGATTCAGACACACATTTTAATGCAATTAAGTACTAAGAAATGGTGTGTTTTCTCATCCCATCTGCCATAAAATGATTACGACATTGCTGCAGTGTCCTCATCCACAAATTTACTATTGCTGTGTGTTATCACTGAAAATCAATGCTGGTTTCCATGGACTTGTGCTGCAATATGGTCTATGAGAAATCTTGCAGATCTCTGAAAATCTTGTAGAGATTCCTATATTGCATACATACCATTTATTATTTATATGCAGTATGTATGTATCTATGCATCTGTGTATCTGTGTGTTACGGATATTAAGATACGATATGAAAATATGAATAGGACAATTTTTTTTTTCTTTCTTTTTGGTTAGAAAGAAGGAAATTTGGTTGAGAGTGGTTATGGGTTTTGTTTATGTTGTTGGAGCCAAAATATCACGGACATCAACATATCAGGTACCAACGAAAATAATGGGAGTGAAGTTAACATAAAATAAATTAAATAAATAAATAAATAAATAAATCTCAAATTCAAACCAATAATGAATTCACACATCATACTGATCATGCTGAAATTGGTGGGTTACGCCCACTTCCGGGCATGTGGTATTGCCAGCCCGAGACTCGAACCCACAACCTTAGGGTTAGGAGTCAAACACTCTAGGCAGTAGAATAGTAGAGTTTCCATGCTCTTTTGGAATTGCATTCTGACTGTAATATTATTAATACTCTTGGTGTCATTTGTTTAAGTCATAAGGTTATAGGTTCAATTCCTGCTTCTTCCTGTGCTTCAAGGGTTTCCTCTGAGTACTCGGGTTTCCTTCTTTAGTGCAAAGACTCCATTGTTTACATGATAGCGGTTTCTACATTGTCTGTTGTGTGTGCATATATGTGTGTGATTGTGTCCAGCAATGGGTTTACACTACATCTACCACCTTGTGCTGAAAGTCCCCTGGGATTCCCAACAACCCTGTGTAGGATAAGTGTTACAGAAAATGGATGGATGGATAGACAGATGGATGAAATACTACACTATTGTACTACACTAGGAAGATTGAAAGGTATACCTATATGAAAATGGCATGCCAATGGAAATATCTAACGTATCTAAAAGATATGCTGATGACATCTGAATTATCCAGACACACACACACACATACACACACACAAACAAAACACAAAAAGAAATGGCTGATAAATCTTCTGAAAACTGGCCTGAAAGAACTTATTTTGCAATTTTAAAGTAGTTATTTAAGTATTATAACAGCTGACACCAGTGAAATAAATAAAGGGCCTTTTAAATGTATTTAAATGATTAAAGTCTTATTTTGTGCTGCATTTTGATCACAGATATTTGTATACAATCTGACAAAATTTCGATTTTTTTTTAATTACCAATAAAAAAATACATTTTTTAATTATCAATAATGACAATAATATACTTATCAGTTTTTTTTTTTTTTTTTAGTCCAGACACAAATGGCACAGGCATGTACTCAAACATCCTGACTATCACACATAGCCGTGTCGTTCTGTCCTTGATTCTTGTAAAGGAACATCAGATCTCTCTTTGGACTAGAGGACAAGATCTAGGCCCTTCTTTCCAGTCTCTTTTTGATGAATAATGTATTTGTTTCTTGACAGCCTAATCACTTAGGCAGTAATGATGAGATGTGTTACGAGTTGGCACAACGCCTCAAATGACTGTCACAGAAGAAACCGCCTTGAGACCCTTGATGAGTACCAAGTCACGAAAATAACCCACTGGGACATGACTGGTTGTTAAGATACACAGCTATTATTTACTTTGAGTAGCAGCTATAAAAAAGGAAGAAGGACATAATGACACGTACAAAATGGTGGATTGTATGGCGGCCTGGGAAAACCCTTCATGTGGTAAAATTATTCGCTAATTTCTGTTATATAAAGTTCAGCTAAAAGTGAGAAGGGAGAAACTTTTACAGATTTCATTTACATTCCACTGAATGCCACCAACAAATTAAATGTCAAAGATCGACTATTACAGTTGAGGCCAAAATTATTAGCCCCCTTATGAAATTAGACAAAACTCTTGATTTCTCCATGGAAATGACCATTAACAACAAGTGTTTTATAGTGTGTTTGTTTCCAAAATAACAAAGACAAAATCTCCACTAAGTTTGATTAGGATATTTAATTGAAATAGTGAGTTGAAACAAGAAAGGGCAAAAATGAAACGTCCAAAATTATTAGCCCCCGGTCATTAATAGTCAATAGTGAACCCTTTCTGAGCCACAACTGACAACAACCTCTTAGAGTAGTTCTTTACTAGGTTGGCACAGGTTTCCTGAGGGATTTTAGCCCATTCTTCCATTGCAAATTGCTCCAGCTGGTCCAAATTACGTGGTTTCCGAGCATGGACATTCACTTTGAGCACTCGCCACAGATTCTCAATAGGATTGAGGTCTGGGCTCTGTGCGGGCCACTCCAGGACCTTTGTTTTGGTATCCTTCAGGAACTGTTGGACCAATTTCGATGTATGCTTTGGGTCATTGTCTTGTTGGAAGACCCAGCGACGACCTAAGGCTAGACTACGAGCAGATTTCTGCATATTATCCCTCAAAATGTCAACATAATTTTCTTTTTTCATGATGCCATGCACCCGAACAAGGCTCCCTGTGCCTGAAGCTGCAAAACAGCCCCACAGCATGATGCTCCCACCACCATGTTTAACTGTGGGAACTGTGTTCTTAGGGTTGAAGGCCTCACCCTTTCTTCGCCAAACATAAGCAACATCCATGTGCCCAAACAGTTCCAGTTTAGTCTCATCAGACCAAAGCACAGACTCCCAAAACTCATCTTTACCTTTCAAATGTTCACGGGCAAACCTCAGTCTAGCTGTGATGTACCGCTGTTTGAGTAAAGGGGTTCTTCTGGGACGATGGCCCTGAAGCCCACCACGATGAAGAGCCCTCACAACTGTGTTCCTTGAAACATCAACTCCAGAAGAGGCCAGGTCAGCAACAATCATCTTGGCAGATGTCTGGGGCATCTTGCTGATATCTCTGACTATTTTCCTCTCCAGGGTTCTTGAAATCTTGCGCTTACGACCACGCCCAGGTTTGTTTCTTACAGAATTTGTCTCCTTGTACTTGGCAATGATGCAACGTACGGCGGTTCTAGACACTGTGAAAAGCTTGGAAATGGCAGTATAGCCTTCCCCCTTATCATGAGCCTCCACTATCTTCTTTCTGAGCTCAAGACTGATTTCCTTTGTCTTTGGCATGGTGAGTAAAAGTAGTCTCTCCCAATAATGTGTTCAAGTGCCCTGTTCCTTGGAGTCCTTTAATGCTGATTGAATGCCCAGGTGTTGTTAGGAAGCCAATTGACTGCACAGGTGTGGTTTGAAAGCTGATTGATTAATTAGGTGTGTTTTGAAAGCTGATTGATTAATTGGGTGTGTTTTGAAAGCAAATATTCACAAGGGGCTAATATTTTTGACCACCCCATTTTCACTATATTTGATTATAAAGCAAGCCTAAAAATGTATTTTATATTCCAAAATGTACCAAAAGCTACTAAATAGCACTGGCGAATGTTTGATTATATCAAGTTTTATCAATGCTGCAAACATTGGAAAGATCTTTAGGAAAATGTTCCAAAATTCCTGGGGGGCTAATAATTTTGGCCTCAACTGTATGTATTAACTCAGTTTTAAGTGAATTCAATATGTAATAAACAAGAATAAATGAAATTATATACACTGTATGATCATAGTGACTATTAAAACCTCTTATTTTCATTCAAAATAATCTATAAATAATATTATTCTATTATTATTTATTATATTATATCCATAATATTATGGAATGTAAATGAAATCTGTACAAGTTTCTCCCTTTTCACTTTTAGCTGAACTTTATATAACAGAAATTAGCGAATAATTTTACCACATAATATTATTTACACTGTAGATTACTTGAAATAATTATATGTGCGTGTAAAATAGTTAGTATTGAATAAATTAAGGAATAGAGAACAGCTAATCAGTATAAACCATTTTGTTGATGTTTTTCTACTCAGCACAGATGTACGGGGTGGTTACTAGAGTTCCCGTAGCCTTCCTGTCTGCTTAAATAGGTGAGCTCAGTCTTCTTTGACCTCTCTCATCAGCAAAGTGCTTCTTCACACAGAACTGCTGCTCACTGTTTTTCACAATGTTCTGTTTAAATCAGACTGTGTTTGGGAATCACATGAAATCATCAGTTTCTGAAATACATAAACCAGCAACTACGCCATAGCGGTAAATGTCACTCTGATCAATTTTTTTTCCTAATGCTGTTGTTCGGTATGAATATTAACTGACCAGTTTTGACCAATGTTCCCATGACTGTGTTCATTATGCTGCTGCCACATGATTGGCTGAATGAGCAGTGCTATAGGTGTCCATATACTACTGTATACCAAATGGCCACACACTTATATTCATTAATAATAGACAGTTTAAAAAAAAAAGCTAAAGTGAAAATAACACCCAGCATATTGTGTGAAAATGCTTCATATCAATTTCTAGGTTTCTCTAGGAAGGCTACACACTACACTACTCCACAGTGACAGATGATGGTCCTTTAGAAAGGTTAACTCAAATGATACCTGACCTTGTATCTATAAGCTCTGAGGCACAGACAATTGATCTTCATGTGAGCGAAGGAGGAGAGTGTGTGAAGAAAAAGTTCTGTCTCATTACTCAGAGAGCAAATGGATCACTGGAGATTCAATGATGACCCCGTATGGCCTAATCAAAGCTGACAGTTTATAGCACTAGTGCTAGTTCTCCACTAGACTAGAGCTGGTTCTGCTGTTGTAGAAAGGTTCAACCAGAGTGTGAGTGTGTGATGAAGATGTCTGGATCAAAGCAGGACACAGACGTGCTCGGAATGTGGAAATATTTAGGCTACGGTTGGAAAAAAAAAAACTAAACACTTATTTTGACCTCTATTACTGCCACTTTATTACATTCTCATTACTCCCTGATTGCAAATTCATAATAAATCACAACTCACTCACTCTCACTCATCTTCTACCGCTTATCCGAACTACCTCGGGTCACAGGGAGCCTGTGCCTATATCAGGCGTCATCGGGCATCAAGGCAGGATACACCCTGGACGGAGTGCCAACCCATCGCAGGGCACACACACACTCTCATTCACTCACGCACTCACACACTACGGACAATTTTCCAGAGATGCCAATCAACCTACCATGCATGTCTTTGGACCGGGGGAGGAAACCGGAGTACCCAGAGGAAACCCCCAAGGCACGGGGAGAACATGCAAACTCCACACACAAGGCGGAGGCGGGAATCAAACCCCCAACCCTGGAGGTGTGAGGCGAACGTGCTAACCACTAAGCCACCGTGCCCCCCTAAATCACAACTCATTAAAAATAATAATTGGTAAAATATAGGGTGACAAAAATTGTTGGTATGCATAGTTTCTTTTTCTTACAATGTATAAATTGTGCTATTTATAATAACTATATATTTTGTGTATGCTTGGGTTGCCATTTTAAAATGCAAAATGCATGTATACTGTTTGCGTATTGCAAAATAATACTACAGTATACTAATATAGTCCATTAAGTACATATTGTGTATATTGTGTTGTAAAGCAGCAATATATGTGCAATATGTGCTTAAATAATACGGTTACAGTGACAATAGGCAGAATTGGGATGGAATATCACAGGCTACTAAATAATTTGCAACGTCAGTGCTATCTGTTCTGAACATACATTATTTAAGAGATAAAACATTTCAAAATAATAAATGATCGAGAGGTGTAATGTGGGCTGACATGAAATTCTGTTATCACTCTGAAATCGATTGTTTTCCAGTAGCGGCATGTCCTGAAGAAGTGTTTCATTTCTTTCATGACAAAAATCCCATTTTCTTAATTAGAGTCTTCCATCCTGTAGCTTTATTTCTAACTAAATAAAAAGCCCTGACATTTGAGATTCCTTCCATCAATGTGAACTAAATGTCTGCACGTCGACATATTAATGATAAAACCATCTCCGTCAAGTCCTCTATCAGAATCTCAACATTTCTAAGAAACCACTCCACCACCAAGTGCTTTTGCTTGGAGCTCTATTCCCCAGAACCGTAACAAACTTGAAAATCTGCCACACGGCCAGTCATATGACTCATATCCAAGATCACAGTCATCCAATTACTAACTCCGCACATCTGTTCCCAATCACGCACTGACTTTCATTTATTCAGTGCAATCTATCCAGCTCTGTTCTAGTGATCAACCCAAACCTTATGTTCATTAATTGTTGTTCTGGTTTTGATCCTGGTTTATTTATTCATTTTCACTTTGTTGTGTGTGTGTGTGTGTGTGTGTGTGTGTGTGTGTGTGTGTGTTTGACCATCATCTTCATCATCGACTTTTACCTGATTTGACTTTTATGATATCCAGAATTTCCCTTTGGATCATTTAGTATGAAATTGTATGGCGCGTAAGTCCATGTGAATTGCCCAATACATCAGAAATCTATTAGTATGAGAACATTTATGTTATTTAATACTATTTAATTAGATCTAATTAGTTATTTATATGTTATATTAATATTTAATGATGAGATAAACTTGTGATTTGTCTTAAATTAAAGCTGGAGAGATTGTCAAAGCTGCTGCTATGCAAGAAATAACATGCAGATTAATATAAATATATTATTTTTGTTAAATCAGCATGATCCCGAACACTGGTGTTTTCAGATACTCTATTTGGCAGAAACTCTTATCCAGAGTGTCTTACGTTTATACAACTGAGGTTTAAGGGCCTTACTTAAGAAATTAGCAGTCGCAGCTTGGTGGTCCAGGGATTTGAACTCGTAACCCTCCAATCGGTAGTCGAACACCATAAAGCCTGAGCTACAACTTCCCATTTTTAGTACAGTGATTTGCCAACAATTAATGTTTAATTTATAAATAAAGTACATTGCACATTTTGCAGTTAATATTTTAAGAAGTAAAACATCCTTGAGGCATGTTAAATATTTTATCATTTACATTACAGCTATCTTCTACTTCAACTTTCGGCTTTTTCCGTTAGGGGTTTCTACAGCGAATCATCTGCTTCCACCATACTATCCTCTGCATCCTCTACTCTCGCACCAGTTACCTTCAGTTATCCTCTTTTAACACATCCATATATCTCCTTTTTGTACATGTCCAAACCATCTCAATCTATCCTCTCTGACCTTGTCCCCAAAACCTGAGCCAACCTGAGCCGTCCCTCTGATGTGCTCGTTCCTAATCCTGTCCATCCTCGTCACTCCTAAAGAGAACCTCAACATCCTCATCTCTGCTACCTCCATCTCTGCCTCATGTCTTTTCCTCACTGCTACAGTCTCTAACCCATACAGCATATCTGGTCTTACTTTTGTCTTGTTCACCTTTTATTTCATTCTTGCTGATACTCTTCTGTCACACAACACTCCGGACACTTTTCTTTTTCTTCTTCACTTTTCATTACACCAATAATAATCTTTTCTTTAAAATGTTACAGCCAGAACTACAGTCTTACCAAATCAAGACATAGTCTGTCCAATTAGATTCAAGAATTCATCTGCACTGTGATGTACAGTATAAGAAACTAACCGCCTTGCACCTTGTATATTGTAAGTTTTTTGTGCACTGTTAAGTCACCGTTGTGACACCAGTTTTCCCACTGTGGATAAGTAAAGTACTGTATTCTTCTAACCAATTAGATTCAAGAATTTAATAGCCTTGTTATATAGAATATGTTGACCTGTCCCTACAGGTAGACTCTGCTAGAGTATAATCACTCCACTAACGACCATATGTAGGTGTTTATGTTAGAATTATGTAATAAATTCATGCAACTGTACCTTTAACCCAACCTTAATATTCCAGCTAGTACTGTACACATTTATATTTATTCATTGGCAGGTGTTTTTAGTCAAAGTAACTTATATAAGCAAATAATATACCTATATACGAAGCAGGGGATTATACAAGTAGCGAATATAATAGGTGTTTTATTTATTTATTTATTTATTTATTTATTTATTTATTTATTTATTTATTTTATTTTGTGCGGACCAAGTTAGGGATTAGTTAAATATTAACAGAAGAGGTAGGTGTAGTGGGTCAAGGTCACCTGCTGGTTGTAGAAGACAAGATTATTTTGGGCTAACAAGCCACTGTACTATGCATTTACTATCAGCATTTTAGATAAATGTGAAAATTTTTAATTTCAAAATCATGCAAAAATTACACTACTGTTAGGCCCTGTAATGGCAACTAAAATTTGCAGTATTTTTAGATTCCATCCTGATGTTTAGCAAGTGACTAGCACCATTTATAGCAAATGCATTTCTTTTCTTTTAATGGGCAACTTTGATGGGCATTTAGGACACATTTTTCACTCTTTCATTCCTCACCACAATGATGACAGTGGTTTTGGTGAATCTTAGACATCCTGCTCATTTTTATTTTTTTTATTCATTCATTCATTCATTCATTCATTCATTCATTCATTTATTCATTCATTCATTCATTCATCCTTTTTTTGAGATGGTCTGTGTATATTTTTCTGGTCAATCTCCTCCTCCATTAACTGTCCAATTCACATCTAAGAATTTTGGTTTTTATTTCTTGTGAATAAAAATGATCAAATCAATTTTATTCAGTCAATAGTTCACTGAGGTAAGCAAGTTATATTGAAGTGCGGTGGCATAAATAGTGTTCTAGTGTTAGAAAGCAGTTGGTAATAAATAGGACATGAATTTAAAGCCTTTGAAGACTTTGCTCAAAATCAAGAAACACTGTTTTTGCCTTTCATCAGTGCTAATAGGAAGCAAGCAAGAACATTATAAATGCAGGTTTGACCCTCAGGCAGATTTTGAATGTCATAACCACTGTTGTGCTGCTCTATTCATACCAGAGCAGTTTTGCCCATTTTTGCCCATTGTCAACGATATCGAAAGGAAACTGGGACGGAAAAAATTTAGTCTATGTTTATATACTAAACAATATACACCATTTGTCTGTCTAGTTTGGTCTGCCCAGATTCTTCTTCTTCTTCTTCTTCTTCTTCTTCTTCTTCAGATTCAGATTCAGATTCAGTTTCATTTATTTGTACTTTTAATAATGGACATCATCACAAAGCAGCTTACAGAACTACTTCAATTCAGGATATACATTTCAAATAGATGAATTTATCCCCAAAGAGAATCAGAGGTAATATATACTTCTAACACAGGTTCCTGTTCTTGACTGACAGGACTGTATCCCAAAGTCTAAAAAAGGAATGGCAACCTATTTGGTACCCTGTCTGTCCGGCTCGAGGACGAATTTTGCCTAGTCTAGTTTGAATTACTGTATGTTTCCAATCAACTCAAACCAGATTAAGATGAGTATTTTGTTTATGATTCCTTTGTTGACCAGTAAGAGCTATTAATTTCTTCTGTATAACAACTTTTAGAGCATCCCATTATCTTTAATTTTAATTTCTTCTATATCATTTTCTTCAATATATTTCCTAATCTTAATTATTTTTTTTTTATTTTTTTTTTTTTACAATGCCGAATGTCTAGTCTCCAAGCGTGGTTTGTACCCAAATCCCAAATGGATCACGTTATGATCTGATATATGAGCTACAGTACATGAGATACATATTATGAGATACATAATCTTACATTCTTCTGCCAATGAAGTTGCCAGCAATTCATAAAGATAAAAGAAATTCTTGAATTTGTTTTAATGTGGATTCAAATATTAATTTTTTTACAAATGGGGAAGTTCTATCTAAATATAAACCATTCCCTGCTCCTTTATAATACCTGCATGAATTTGTTTATGTGGGTTTATTCCTTTTGAGGCTTGTTGTGTTTAAGTTATGATCCAGTATCACACTGAAATCTCTCCCACAAATCTCAATGCCTTCTGATTCTGTAGAAATGATGTAAATAGTGATTTAAGAAAAAAAAGGTTTATCGCTATCTGGTGGGGCATAGACAAGAATCTACTTTTTACTCTTTGTTCACTGATTTCCTTTAGACATTAACTTTTGTATAATTTTGTATCTCCATTCTAATTCCTCAAGATAATATTCTTACTGCTGACTTGTGGCTATTGTAGCTCATCATTGCATCAGTATGCATTTTCATGTGTTTCTTGAATATATATATAACATGACATTTGTGTATTTGATGTTAAGGATTACTTCGCTCCTTTCGATTGGGTTATTCATCCCTGACATTCCGTGACACCAAAAAGACCTTCATGCTGTATATTCGTAGCTTATATTGCATTCATGGCAACCACAAACAATATCAAATCCCATGAGGAAATCTGTAAAATAGAGCACATAAGATACATAACTTTCAAAGCTGTATGCATCTTCTGCACATCTCCCACACACATGTCAGAGAAGTCAGAGATGGTCTTACTAGCTACAGACTTCCAGAACGTTCCTAAACAACTCATTCAGGGAAACTGATATAATGATACAAAGATTGGTCTGTTTAAACTTTAGCTTAGGTTTTATCCATTTGTATCACTTAACTTTTCTCCATAGCTTACACAGCCTTTGTTATCCAGGCAGTCATTGACACATATCATTATATCCATATGTTTTCTGCTTAATTTGCATACACCTGGATCGGATCGTCAGAGTTTCGGCGGTACGTTAAAACACGGCAATCTACACCTTCGTATCGCTATCATGAGCTTCTCATGTACTCCTTTATACCCAAGATCCAGATTCCCACAAGATCTCCATTTTGGTCATAATCAAACAGCAGCATCTGGTAGTTTTCTTTTTCAGGCACATACTGTAGAGCTCGATTTTCAGTAACCCATGTCCAATGAACTCATGCACCATGATGGCATGGAACTGTCATCCACATGCTCTAACAGGTCGATGTTTATGAGATATAAGAAAGACTTCCTGGAACTCCATATTCCATGGTTCTATTTCATTAAATCTTTGCTCTGCTTTGGAAATTCTTGTAGCTTGTGATGTTAGTTCTTTGAATTAAAGCGTATAATTGTTGAATCTCATTCTATTTTTTTTATTATTATTATTTATTTGTATAATTCCTCCTAGAATCAGAAAGCATCTTAGCTCAGTTTTAAAATTCTGCAATTATTTACTCACGTCTCGCAGACCGGAGCGGATCACGGAGTCTGTTCCCGTTCCCATGTTCTCGCCTTGGTACTTCTGCACTCAACACATGATAATGTCATAATTATAAGCCAACTCAAGTTGTATTTTTTTTCATTTCTTTTGCCTTTAATTTGGTTTTTTTTTGGTTTGCTTCTCCTTTCTATTACTGACTGAAAGAAGTATTTTGGTGTTTTGTGTTTTTTTTTCGTCGATGAACAAGCGCTAATGGCATATGCTGCCATCATTGCCATGACTAAATCAGAATGTAAACATGTTTCATTTAAAATTTCATGCTATTCTATGGTCTCTCTAAAAAGATCTCCAGATACTTTGGAGGAAAAATGACCATACTGTACATCATCACAGATCTTCCACCATATATAACAGCGAGGATTACTGTAGGTTCCTTTCCATAAAACCACCTGTTTTTACTCTAAACTTCCTACGTTTAATTTAAAGCTATATTATTTCTCATCTGACAAGAGACCCAAGTTCTATTCAAAGTTCTGGTTATTTTAAACCTAATTACTTTCTCAGAGCTCTAGGGTCTCAGTTCAATCCATTTTGAAACTAGGTAGGCAGATTGGCGATGCAGAAACGTCCCTATGTGTGAATACGTATGTTTCTGGTGACACTAAATTAATTATCGCTTCAAGATTCCTATAAGATTTGGATCTTTATAGCTATTATCTGATTTATGAAAGTAAGAAATGAACTTTTTTTTTTTCATTTAATGAAGTCATGGGTTTCTCAAGCTGTCAGGAAATTAGGCACATGCTGTTTGGTTCAAATGGTATTTTATTTTGTAGGATATGTTTATTTATTTATTTATTTATTTATTTATTTATTTATGATAGAGAGAATTACTTAATTAACCCTGATTATATTTTATATTACCCTTTTCAAACCTTCACCAGGAGTGCTAATAATGATCATGCTGATTGTACTTAACCGCTTGTGGGGTAAAATGCAATCTGCCTTCCTGTCTGCCTACAGGGTGAGAGAGAGAGAGAGTGAGTGAGTGAGAGAGAGAGAGAGAGAGAGAGAGAGAGAGAGAGAGAGTATACCATGTCCTTGCCAATGATACATTTATATGATTTTGAAAGTTAATAAATCATTTCAAGTGTACCTGTTTTATTTTTTTTATGTTCCCAAAAGACAGAAACAGCTGGTGTTTTCTTTAAGGTCAGCATTTAGCTGTATTTGAAAGCTAAGCAAAAAAAAACATACAAGGTTCTTCATTCATTTTACACAAAAAAAATTCACTTCCTCCAAAGCCACATTATAAATTCTAACTCACAATAAGCCTCGATAAATAAATCATTGCTGGGAAAAAAAATAAAATAAATAAAGGCTCATATAATCCTCACGTAAAGTCAATTAAACTTCAGGTATATCAGGCTGTCCAGTTAGGAAGCATAAGTGATTGTGAATCAGTATCACGATCTTTGCTTTGGTGCAAATTAAAGTGACAAGAAGTGCACTAGAAAGGTAACAGCAGGACAACACCCTAAAAAGGGAATGGTTTGCTACAGCGCAGTCACAGACTAATGCTCTCTATTCTCATCCCTACTGATTGATTCGTCTCTATGTTTTTGTATTGTTAGGGTTCTTGTCACTACATTTTGCATGAGGCAGTACTGTACCTGCAGCCTAATCAATCCAGATTCTGTAGGAGTCCAGATACATACATGTTGTTGCAAGGAGGTTTGTTGTGTCTCCCATCACCGTTTCAAGAGCATTGAGGAAATACATGGAGATGGACAGTTACACAAGGGAAGCATCTGGGACCGGGATCTGATTTAAAAAAAAAAAAAAACCCACCTAATTTCAGTGTATATATGTATACATATGGTCTCCATCTGTTTCCCAAACAATACTGCAGAAAAATGTGTTTAATATTTGTAACGTACATCATCCTTTTTGTGTCTTTTACCAAAATGTTTGCATTATAAATCGAATGAAACAAGGCTTTCGTGACTATTATTAATTACTCTGTTTAATGCTTACTTTTACAAAATGTACAGCTGAAATGTTTGTGATATGAATCACATCCTTGTGAATGTACATTGGATAAAATAGAATGTTCTGTTTGCATTCATGTCCACCGAAAATGTACAACGTTTACACAGAACATGATGATTAAAATCTTACAATTTTTGCTTTATATATGTATTTTCTATATTTAATAAATGTAGAAGGTCTTTCTGTGCTGTTTGTTGCTTCACACTCCTGGCAACGCTTCTTTTTGTCACCACCGCATGCAGTTTACAATGGAGAAAAGTCCCCGTTAGACACTTAATAATCCTCAGTTGTTAACGGATTCAACAAACAGACACACAAACACAAATAAAAAAAGCCGATTAAAATGTGTCTATACAAGTCACATGTGAGAAAACTGTCCTTCCTTTGGTCAGATTGTGCTGTTAATGTTCCCAGGGTTCTGCTCATAACGCTCATTCAGTGAGATGGATAATCAACAGCTCTACAAGCTTATCATGGCTTTCTTTTTAGCTGTAGTCATTACAGTTTAATACTTTGAGCGTGAATCTAGGTTTCATCGAGAGAGTATTGTTTCAAATCACTGGTTTCAAAGAAGAGGCATTATATATCATTTTAAAATGGTTGGTCTTTTGGGTCAGATTGCTTTCTCAGTACAAGCGAACTGCTCCAGAGTTCGTTTGCAATTAGACCGACATCAGCTCCATCACAGCTCTCAGACCGATTGTTCTGGTGCAGATCAGAGCTTGATTGTCATGTTCATATATGGCTAAATGAACTAAAATGAGAAAGCGTACCAGGTTCTGAAACAAACGCTCTAAACGACCCAAGTGTGAAAACACACCGAGGTTCATTTTTCTATCCAGATTAGATTTCTATCTTCTGTGGAAATAAGTGCAGCATTTTCTGTTTAACTTGCTTGCTGTTCAGAGAAAACACCGTAAGGATCCTGTAGAGCATTATGTACATCCAGCTGCTTTTAACTGTGTGTGACGGTTTTCTCTACATCATTCTTCTCAACCCTACTAGTTTCATTGTAAAGCTACTGATAGATATTAGATTCCTGCCTCCTATCATTGCCAATACACGTACTGTGTACAAAATTGCAGCTCCCCAAGGTGTTTAGCTTATTTGCTTCTCCTAATTGTTTATACTTTTCTTTGATCATGTTCTTATCACCAACTTCCTGTATTCATCCTTCAGCTGCAGACAGCCCATAATAGTTCATCTTAGATAACAATGCAGCAGTGCCATTTGGTGCTTCACTTTCATCTCGACTATCCGAAGGGTCAAATTGAAAGGTTAGAGGTTCAGATTGCACAAGGATCCATAACTACGTTAACAAGCGACACATACATGTCGTGTCAAAACTGCAAAACTGCTGGCCAGTGAAGAGCAGCTGACCATAGAGCCCTGAAGGATAAAATGACATGAGCAGCTCCCACCTCTCATTTCATCACCCTTGTCGCAATGACAGAGAAGGAGAAAGAAATGTCTCTTCCTGTCTGTCACACACAACCCCCTTTTTTTTTTTTAAATTCCCTGAGTCTTAAGGCCACTACAACCATTTGTCACATATCCTGAGCAGTATAGTATTGGTGATAATGTAGTGTAGAAAATCAGTGTAGGTGAGTTGATATACTTAAAATAAGTTTTATAGCATTGCATACATTATAATAGCCAGGACAAATCCTCTCATGGTTTTGTAAGGTGGGAAGAACCCAGTGAACATGTACATACAGTAGATAAGCTCAGGATCAAAATGATGTGGCAGTTTGAGAGTTAAGAGGCGGTAACGCTACCTGCTGTACCACTATACCAGCTTGTCCCTAGCAATGATGCAAAAAAAAACACAATCAGGGCCACGGCTGACCCTCACACCAAAGCACACACCTCTTTGCAAATGATTTGTGCCGGCACAGCTCTTCATACGTCTGCATACACAGTGTAAGCTACTCAATCTGAGAGAGAGCTGCTGTCTGGATTGAGGCCATTTGTCAGGTGAGAAAAATCATCTGTCCAACGGCTGCCTTCAAAGAAGGAGGGGAGAGAGAGATTAGATGTATTGGCATCTCCCGCAAAGGCCTCTCATTTCATGCTTCCCCACAGCAAAACAAATGACCCAACCAGATTGGAAGAGAGTGAGGTGGGGTAAAGCTATTTGAGTGGAAAAGATGAAGCATACTCTGCAAAACAAAGGACAAAGATAGAGGGCAACGTGTGCAAATTCAACAAACTGGAAGTGTTAGCTGCAGTCGGGTTGTGAGGCTGTAGATATATTTGAGAATGTTGATACACAGAAGCTAAGCCAGGGGTGTCCAAGCGTCTCTATAAAAGACCAGTGTGGCTGAAGGTTTTGCATTCCAGCCAAGGACGAGTAACAAAAACCTGCACTCATGTTGACACTCACAAGTGTCAAACGCTCTCAAACGATCTCAAAGGAACTCTGTGTTTACACAAGCAAGAGACATATCTAGGTTTACCTAATAACAGAAAGTGATAAAGTTACAACACAGCAAGTAATATTTGAATTGACATTTTTCATTTATGCAAATCAGGTACAAAACGGAGAAACAGCAAATCAAAAATTTGGCACCAATCCACAACGCCACACGTTGTCCGAAGTTTTTTCAGTGCCTTGCTTAAATATGTATAAAAACAAGAGGGCACGGTGGCTTAGTGGTTAGCACGTTCGCCTCACACCTCCAGGGTTGGGGGTTTGATTCCTGCCTCCGCCTTGTGGGTGTGGAGTTTGCATGTTCTCCCCGTGCCTCGGGGGTTTCCTCCGGGTACTCCGGTTTCCTCCCCCGGTCCAAAGACATGCATGGTAGGTTGATTGGCATCTCTGAAAAATTGTCCGTAGTGTGTGATTGTGTGAGTGAATGAGAGAGTGTGTGTGCCCTGCGATGGGTTGGCACTCCGTTCAGGGTGTATCCTGCCTTGCTGCCCGATGATGCCTGAGATCCCCGTGACCCGAGGTAGTTTGGATAAGCGGTAGAAAATGAGTTAGAGTGTATAAATACATTTTAGGTTCAGATTTCTTTGCTAACTTTCTAATAAACCTAGTACAAAGTTTAGTGTACAACATGCAAAATCAAACAACATGCTAAAAACCACAATAGGAAATGTGTAGTCAATTAATTAATTTGAGAAACAATTATGTTTTGGCTACTACCATTTTCTTTAACATGAGTACACTGGTAAATGACTATGGGCGACACAAGTCACTTGCTGATTGCTAGTGTGAACAAAACCTAAAGAAAATCTATATCCTGTTATCTCTTTTTTTTTTTTTTTTATTTTTTTTTTTTTATTATGCAAACAGACAATTACAATATTTACAGAAGAGAAATTAGATGCAAAATACGAATACAAAATACAATATACAAAATGTGTGTGTGTGTGTGTGTGTGTGTGTGTGTGTGTGTGTGACTGTAAGTGTAACTGGGTGTGGGAGTGGAGATATATGAATGAAGGAGCATGTAGGGAAGTACAACAGATATAAAATGTGACAGTATCAACAGTAATAGCATTAATAATAATAATAATAATAATAATAATAATAATAATAATAATAATAATAATAATAATAATAATAATAATAATGAAAAACCCAATTAATAAGAAATAATAATATAGTATTAGCAGTAGTAGTAATGATAAACATATTTACAAATATACTCATGAAGGGGAGGTTAAAGGATCAGGAAGAGGACAAATAGAAATAGTAGTAGTAATAGTAATAATAATGCTGATACAGCCATTAATAGTAATGATAATAGTAGTACTTATAATAGCAACGATAATAATAATAATAATAATAATAATAATAATAATAATAATAATAATAATAATAATAATGGTAATATTGATACAGCTATTAATAATAAGGTATTATAAAGCTGCTTCTGATACCCCTCATGGCCCTGGCATGGTATAGACCCCCGCCAGCATCATATTACAATGGGCTATCAAGGTGAGGTGCTGCCGGGTCCAGGGTCCCAAAATCCATCCCCATCCCCAGCCGTCCCACACATGCCACGCTTACCCTGTTTGTGTGTTTTTTTTGTTGTTGTTGTTGTTTTTTTTTTTTTTTTTTTTTTTTGTTTTTTGTTTTTGGCTTTAATTGTTATAATCATGATATGTTTATGTCAACTAGTGTATAATGCATTAAAAAAGCATGGCGTGTAGCATGGAACCAGCCCAGTGCAAAGCCCAGGCCGCCATGCCCGCGCCACACTTAGCCTATGTGTGTGCTTTTATATATAGATATTAGCTATTTATAAATATATAAAATACACATATATATATATATATATATATATATATATATATATATATATATATATATATATATATATATATATATATATATATATATATAAATACATATATATATATATGTGTATATATATATATATATATATATATATATATATATATATATATATATATATATATATATATATATATATATATATATACATATATATATATATATATATATATATATATATTTTTTTTTTTTGTGCTCCAAATGAATGTGTGCACACCTCATCTAATATGTGATGCATTAAAACAGCGAGACAAGTGATGGGCCAACCGGAGATAAGAAATCTCAGGCATAAGTACAAGCTGGAGGGCGAAAGCCCAATGCCCCCGGCCCCACATCACACCCACCCACAACTAATCAGAACTGCACATGGCATGGTATGCCACATAGTATGCCACATCCAACCAGGGTCCAGAAGCAGCGAAAAAGAGAGAGAGAGAGAGAGAGAGAGAGAGAGAGAGAGAGAGAGAGAGAGAGAGATTTAAATATAATCTTATAAGTATTTTATTTATATTTGATATTAGTCTGTGTAGCTGCCTCTTCCTGACCCCCCTCCTCCCAATCATGTGTGATTATTGATGGGATTATTGATGGTGTTTCATTGAGGATGGCTTCAGACAAAGAAGGTCACTGGATTCATGACTGTTTGAAGTTAAAGAGAGATGACCAAGAAGGGTGTAATTCTGATGTACTATTTTGAATGGAGGTGGACAAGTTTTCCATGGAGATGTACTCTATTAATAAATTTTTCCAAGTTATAATGTGTATGGTGTTCCTTGATTTCCAGTTCATGAGTATAGTTTTCTTGGCGATAGTTAGAGCCACTAGGAGTAATTGACTGTTTGTACTGTTTAAATTGATTATGGATACGTCACCTAATATACAGAGGGAGGGAGATAGCGGGATGCGACACCCCATAAGGTTGGATAGTGAGTCAATAACATTTTCCCAGAATTTTTTAACTGAGGTGCAAAGCCAAATAGCGTGTAAATAGGTGTCTGAGGTATTTTGTGTGGAATGTGAGCATGTTTCTGAAGTAAAACCCATTTTAAATAATTTCTGTCCAGTTAGGTGAAATCTATGAAGTACTTTATACTGTATAAGTTGTAAGTTGGCATTTTTTGTCATGAAGTAGATTCCTGTTATCTCTTTTGACAATAGTTGGATTGGATGAATTCTTACAGCTTCCATCATGCAACTATGTTGGATAAGTATATAGAGCTGTATTACAGGCAGGCAGCCAAAGCTTCCATAAGAAAAGCAAGCATGACTTATATAATCATAGTTAATTTTCTAGTACTGTCTGTTTATAGTTAAATGAGGAAGGTTTAGTCGTTTTTTTTGTTTTTTTTTTTTTTATCCACATGTACCATAGTAGATGATGTTCTATCTAAACATTCATAAAAGGTTATTACAAATATATAGATCAACTCAATTCAACTGTATTTGAATAGCACTTTTAAGAATAAGTCACAAAACAGCTTTAAAGAAAGCCGGATGTGAATTTACTGTAGATCCCAAATGTACACGCAAACGTGAAACAAAATGAAAATGGTTCAAAAGGGAATCCATAATGTACTTGGTGACACCGGAAGGTGGATTCTTAATTGTTAAGTTTCTACTATAAAGTTAGACAGTATTAAGGATGTTAAATGTGAGTATTATGTGAATAATGTGAGGCCTGGGATGAACTGGACAGTGCTTATGATTATGGCTTCAGTTCTCAGCCAGAAATCTATTTCCAGTTGAATTTTTTATTTTATTTTATTCACCCGAGAAAGAGTCAGAGATAAATGACAAAAAGTCTCTCTCTCTCTCTCTCTCTCTCTCTCTCTCTCTCTCTCTATATATATATATATATATATATATATATATATATATATATATATATATATATATATATAGCAACAAAGTGATGTACAATCAACAAAGCAACAATGTGCAAATGTACAATTCAGAAAAAAGTGCATAACTGATATAAAATAATAACAATAATATTAATATTAATAATAATAATCTTGCAAAAAGGATCCAAGCTCATGAATAACTCATGATCCAAAGGTATATACAGCATTATAAATGAACAGAAATGATAAACACATCAAAAAGAAAATCAATAGTAATATATAACTTTAACCGTAGCATTGCATACATTTTTAAAAATCAGGAAAAGCTAGCTTTGACAGATGAAGATTTGGCACCCTGCATGAATCGTAATAAGAACACTTAACGTTCCTGTTTTGAGGTCAAGAAATGACAGTTAATAAGCACCACCTTATAGCAATACAAGGCAATGTCACCGCTCATCCGTCTCCATTAAACAGGTCGACTAAATACAGTATGACTGCACCAACCAGGAGAGACTTCTGAGCCAAACATTACAGCCAACAGCCTGTAATGATACAATCAACCTACAACATTCATTATAATACACCAAGATATCATCATTGCAATGAAACCGTATATCACTTTCCACCTAATCCGATGACACGAATGACTTTTATAGCCTGAATAATTTATTTAAAAAATAAATAATTCACACTATGTGATCTCCTTCACCTCATCCTCAGACTTCTGTGGGTTACGCCGCTCCCTTTGCGCTTTCTTTCCATAAGCCTGTTTGCTTCCCGCCTGTTTCCTGATTGCATTGTGTCGATTCATTGCCTCTATAAGTAAGACCGATGGGTATCAACATGGAGACATAGCTGGAATTTAGCCAAAGTGTGCTTCTTCGTTTGCAGAATTCATCACAATGTTAATCTATAATTAGATTCAGTTCTGGTAATTAAAGCCAGCATTTACCCTTCACGAAGGAATATATCAGTGCAGACGAGCCGACAGGTCCTGGCCTTACATTTTTAAACCATATGCTTTTGCTGGACTGAGAATAAATCTTTCTACATTAGTGTGGATCTTTCTGGAATGAAATAACGACATAAGTAATGTGATGTGCTGCTGGTCATATTTAGTATTCAGTGTAAAATGACACAGATTTGTGATCAGAGCCTGGCTGCTTCTTGTCAACTGCTAAAACAGGCCATCCAATTAATGTCACTATAAGTAAATAAATAAGCAAACAAGCTAAGAAAAACCTTGATGCAAAGTTGAGGTATGAAATATTTCAGTTAATGCGATTTTCTCCACTGCTTTCACATGCAGAGTGTTTCTAAACCACAACTCAGATCGTCTGAACACAGTTTAAGCCTAATATTATACAGGATCACCCTGGGAATTATAAACTGGAAACCCTATTTCTTTTTTTTTTCCACATTAAGCTTAGCCAGTGCCTGGAAAACTGACCATTAGCATGTTAATGTCCCTGATCTAATTTTTAAGGCTGGACAGACTTAACCGTCTTAAGGTAACATAGAAACTAATTCCGTGCCAAAAACGGCTGCATCTAAAAACGGATGGTTAAAAGAACAAGAGATAGGGGATAACAATTTCCCGATAGCATATCGACTGCTTATTAACCACAGCTGTGTCCCCAGCTTCATTTCTTTCTAGAGTTATGAAGTCCTGGTGCTTAGCCATTGCAGCACTGCATGACCCAAATACGCTTCAGTGAGAGTTGTGCTCACAGCTGAGAGAGCAGTAGAAAGCACAGGTGGAGTGCGCTTCATCATGCACATCCATTTATTTAAGGCACCTATTTCAGAATCCTAACAAAACCCCCACCTGGTGCAGTCTAGACTTATATGATTTATTTGGATACACACAAAGCATATTGAAGTTAAATTTAAGAAGTCTCACAAAAGTCTGAAATGGTAGAAGGAAGATTGGTCTAAGATATATTATTATATTAAACAATACAGTGATAAGAACATAGATCCTAATGGTATTTCAACTGTTGTGTGCCAATGTTAGGAGACGTAGAAGAGTTAGTCAGGCTTGACTAACCCTTTCACAAGAACAAGCTGAGAGGACAAAACGAACAGTTGTTATATTACCATAGTAGCCGCATCATTTTATTAAGCTATGAGTAATAACTGCTTATAAATATATTATTATACAAGGAATAAATAAACGTATTCCGTCCATGTCATCACTTATTAGCAAGTACTGTATTACTGTACCTTTCTAAATATTAATCCCTCTTGAACTTTTTTTTACAAGGTTAGATTAGATTAGATTAGATTAGATTCAACTTTATTGTCATTACACATGTACAAGTACAAGGCAACGGACTGCAGTTTGGCATCTAACCAGAAGTGCAATAAGCAGCAAGTGCAAGATGTACAGTATTAACAGTATGAGTACCGTATTTACAGTACGAACAGGATAATATACAAATAAATATGCTACGGACAAGATATACAGGTTGGCTGCTATAGACGTGATATACAGAGTGTATATCTGTGTTATTTATACATTACTTACGATTTGCCCTCTCATTCAAAATCGATTTCTGCACTGATTTGGCTTTTGCTCTCTCTTTTCTCACTTTTAATACAATTTGAAACCGAAATTATAAATACGCAATGTAATGAAGTGGATAAGAACAATTTAGCTTGCAACATTCAAAAACGTTCATCGCAAAGAGAGTTGTAAGTTCGATTCCTATGTAAGCTGCCACTGCTGGGCCCCTGAGCATGGCCCTTAACCCTCAATTGCTCAGTTGTATAAAAATTAGATAAAAAAAATTAAGTCGCTCTGGATAAGAGTGTCTGCTAAATGCTGTAAATGTAAGAATATCATCTACTGTATATATGCAAAGCTGATAGAGAGAAAACCGAGAAGCCTTGCAGGTATACATGATAGCCAAAAGTGGTTATACCAAATATCAGACCCAAATAACTGTATACAAAAAATGTCTGCTTTTGACCATTTAATTAACCTTTATATATCTGTAAAACATAAAACATTGCTATTGTTGCACCTCAGATATGTGAAAATGTGCAAAATGTAAAAATCCCATTTCAGTCCATTTCAAATCTAGGTTGAAACAGTACAAAAGGTGTAATAGTTCAAGTGGGTTAAACACTTATGCAAGGCACTGTACAATGATACATATAAAGACTAACACAACATTTAGATTGTTACATATAACAAGGACACCGTTCGATGGTCAGGTAATGAAATAATTAAAGGTGGGGTGCACGATGTTTGAGAAATGCTTCAGAAAACTGAGTCAGGACAACAAACAAAACAAACGTGTAGCCAATGAGCAGAAAGGGGCGTGTCTTGTCAATATGCGGCAGAGAGAGCGTTCAGTGCGCATGTGTGACTGTGTTAATATAGGGAGAACTGAACGTCTTCCGCGTGAAACGGGGCTATACCTTTCACGGTACAACACACAGTACTACCAAAACACATTTGTATCACCATAGTATTACTCATTGAGTTCATTTATTGCTAAAAATATCCCCTCGGCCAGCTGCCCCAGCAGGTTCTGCCATAACAGTTGCCCGGGTTAAGTATGTATGTGTGGGGCGGAGCTATCAAAACAGGAGTGACAACCATTTGGGTTAGGGGCATGTTTGTTTTGGTGATTTCAAATGTCAACATTGGCTTTCAAACATCGTGCACCCCACCTTTAAGTGAATAAAAATAGGCTTTCTAAATTGGTGAAGGATTCAGACACTAACAATAGATGCTACTGAGGTCCCTTACAAAGAGGTCACAACATGGATATTTTAATTTTTCGGGCATTCTAACTTACTTTAGTTAAAATGGGTTTAAATGCTAATTGAATTAGAGATACATGAGATTATGTCAATTTTCAGAGAAGAGAGCGGCCCACTGAATTTGCATTGCATGATTTTTGTGCTACTGTTGTGTAACATGTGAAACGGACTGATTACATGGATTTGCATGTCATTGTCCCATACAAAATACAGAATCCCATTTATAGTTCTATAGCACAAATTGGATTGAGTCTGGATTGAACTGTGTTATATTTGCTGAATGGCCACTTTGAAGTCTCATTGAGGTCTGTAGTAAAGACAGATACCAGAAAGCAATTGAAAAAAACATAAAGTGTCTTAGTAAGGTATTGAGCTTTGAGAGACTCCGGAATAGCTGCCGTATATATGTTTGTATAGATTCTAGAAGTCTTAAGTCTCTAGATCTGTTCTTGACGAATGAAGACCATTCATCCTGAAGATACTGTTTTTTAAGGTAGTGCTTTGATTTTGTGGAGAGTCCAAAATAAACAGCTACGTAGATCATACTGTATACAGGAACATTTTCATCCTCGTTAAATCAATCAGTTAGCCCTTGTGCCCTGGGGGTGAGGGCGGAGTCATTCCGAATGAAAAACTCCCATCAGGATAGGAAATGTTCAGGATTGTTCACCTGACAGTAACAAGTGAATGATCATGTATACTGTAATGTTGGAATTAATGATCATATTTAATGATTTCATGTTAGAAATAGGGGGGCACCGTGGCTTAGTGGTTAGCATGTTCGCCTCACACCTCCAGGGTCAGGGTTCGATTCCTGCCTCCACCTTGTGTGTGTGGAGTTTGCATGTTCTCCCCGTGCCTTGGGGGTTTCCTCCGGGTACTACGGTTTCCTCCCCCAGTCCAAAGACATGCATGGTAGGTTGATTGGCATTTCTGGAAAATTGTCCATAGTGTGTGAATGAGAGTATGTGTGTGCCCTGCGATGGGTTGGCACTCCATCCAGGGTGTACCCTGCCTTGATGCCCGATGACGCCTGAGATAGGCACAGGCTCCCCGTGACCCGAGGTAGTTCGGATAAGCGGTAGAATATGAATTAATGTTAGAAATGTTTAGTAAAATCTATAAATAATATTTGGGAATATTCTGATGTGGTGTAATCTTGCCACATTTAAAAAAATATAACATTTTGGACATCCCTGACATCCCTGGGACAGACTCCAGATCCTCTCTAACCCTAACCAGAATTTATATCTTACAGATTACTAATTACTTACTAATTATTAAATATGGTATGATGATGAGTTTTATTAAACTAAAAATTAGTTCCTACTATAGCGATATCGCTCTAGAAAGTAAGAGTTGGATGTGAATTCTGTGAAGCTGAATTAAAACATATTCCTCAGAAAGATGTAACCCTGTCGTGTGGGAAATTTATACTCACCCACTCTAATGGCAGTACTGCATGCCTGGCAGTATATTATTTGGCTTATATATTATTTGGCACTGTGCTATAATTCATCCATGTAAAATACAGTTGACAGTTTAACTTGTGTATTGATACACTGTATTGCACAGACTTATCTTTCATGACCCTGAAGTTCCCTGTTATGATTAATTAATTAGTGACGAATCATGCACGCTTGACTCAGTTTTGCATAGAACATTTGGATTCTGTGAAATGTTTTGATGCTTGGAAGTTGACAGTGAAAGTACGTCAACGGGGTGACACTGGAGTTAGTCAGAGGTGAGTGTGATTCAGCCCTTCAGTTAGGTGCAAAGGGAGAGCAGAAGAGTCAAAATAACCTGGCCTAGAGGATGATGTTTCAGGATATAATATAATAGTGATTGTTATAGCATGGGTCATGTAAAGATTCTAAAGCCAATCTGATTTCATCTCCTTCTTTTGTTCTAGAATTTTTCCTGTTGAAATCTTTCACTCCGATGCTTTGCAAGATTAACATACATGTAGATTTTAGCTTAGTTTATCAAGTTATCATTTTAAAAGTCAAGAAAAATTCTCTAATTATTATTAGAGTCAATAATGAGTTTGTACAGTATTTTATTAGACTGCTAGGATTAGAAGTGAGCTGAAAAATACTGTAATAAAACTTGCTACTTGCTTCTTTTTTGCTTCTCTTTTTTCGACGCTCAGAAAGAGATAATGTTGAGAAAATAAATGTGTTTTTAAAATAAAGACCTAAGAATAGAATTTACTTTTACACATTCTAGCCTGAGGTTATCTTTTGGCAGAACATTGTCCATCGAGTATACTATCTATCTATCTATCTATCTATCTATCTATCTATCTATCTATCTATCTATCTTGACAACACAAATAAGGTGACTACATATAATATGTACGCCCCAGCATGTCACATGACCATGCCACATGTCCCACCGATCGCTCAGACCTCTTTCATGCTACTTCACATTAGCATGCCTAATTTCAATTCTGATTTTTCAGTTGTTGTGTTAATTTATCATGTTTGTATGCACCATACAAATGTTTGTATGCATCTTAGTCTGCACGTTTTTGCCTTGCATCTTCTGTTTAGTTTTATGGTTCCTGTGCTCATAGGTTTAAGTTGTTGTTTTGCACTTTCTACAGTAACAATCAGCACTTGCATCCACCGTCAACTGTTAACCCTGACAGTTTTTTCTGCACAGTCCGTGGAGCCGGTCAAAAGTTTTAATGTGAAGCACCACTACAAATGTCATGTTAAACCACCTTATTTATTGCCAAGAACTAATCACTAATGGTTAAGCATTAAAAGGTAACTGTTGTCAATATTCATTTTGTTGGTTGTTAATCCAGACCTAAATGTGCAAGGACTTTTAGCTGGACCTTCATAAATCTTAGTTGAATACCGTTGCTCTTGTAAAGCAGAGTCATTTATAAAGCATGGAAAAGATATGTCCTTAATCTTTAAAAATATATTGTATGTTGATTTTAAGCACTATATATGTTACAGGTTAATGTTATGGATTCAGACTTTATGCTACAATGTCTTTGGTGAGCTTCAAAATGCACTAACATTAAAGAATATTGCTGGACAAAAGGCCAATGATCTCAAAATTGCTCATGTCTATGTTTTTTACCCCACCATGAAAGTGAAATGTGATTTGGCATAACCTGTCTGCGGCAGAGTTCTCCACCTTATAGAGCCTCAGGGCAAGCATTTGTGAAAGACCATAGATTTCCTCTCACTCCACCAAATACACTCACACCCAGGGGAGCTGTTTCATAAAAACTCTCGGCCAGACCTCAAAAATGAGACAAAGTGAGTCAAAGAGCAAGGCAAAACAGCATAGAGGCAGTTTTACTTTATTTATTTATTTTTTTTTTGCACCACATTATAGTTATATGACTTTTCAGATCTACATGTCTTCCAGAGCCATTTTCTTTTAGTGACCAGTGAAGGATGCATCAGTCAAAGAAAGAAAAGGTTCATTCCAAACATGGGAAATTTATTCTTTATAATACAAAAGAAATAACAGTTTTCAGTATATCCTTGCGGGGCACGGTGGTTAGCACGTTCGCCTCACACCTCCAGAGTTGGGGGTTCAATTCCCGCCTCCGCCTTGTGTGTGTGGAGTTTGCATGTTCTCCCCGTGCCTCGGGGGTTTCCTCCGGGTACTCCGGTTTCCTCCCCGGTCCAAAGACATGCATGGTAGGTTGATTGGCATCTCTGGAAAATTGTCCGTAGTGTGTAATTGCGTGAGTGAATGAGAGTGTGTGTGTGTGCCCTGCGATGGGTTGGCACTCTGTCCAGGGTGTATCCTGCCTTGATGCCCAATGAGGTAGTTCGGATAAGCGGTAGAAGATGAGTGAGAGTTAGTGAGTATTTCCTTGCAAATGCAGTTATCTGTTTTATGTCAATACTTGTAAAAGTGAATTTGACTGACACGATCAACGGCGGTTCATCGTGACAGAAAAGAAGTCTAGGATCTGCTATCCTATGATCATTACAGCAAGCCAACAGTTTTCTGCGCTTGTGTCCCGCCTCTTGCCCTTCAGCTATCTGATACAAGAAAAGATTTGAGATTATTGCAATTCTTCTTTATTATGCGAACTTCACATTTGTGGCTCTATAAAGGTTCGCACTGAAACAGGCTGGCTCATAGCTCTCCAAGTGATTTGAGAGAATGTGCCATCTAAAGATTTAGAGTATCTACTTTAAGAACCTCCTTATTCATGTTAAAAGGATAGCAAAAATGTAGCAGTAAATCTGATTAGTAATGAGTTTTTTATATTATTTTTCTACATTAAAATGCCATGAAAGAGATTTACAGTGATGTATAAGCAGCCCTGTTAGAAATATGTCAATTTGATCAAACTGTGAAGGTCAAAATTGTTGGCCTATGCTTTTTTTTTTTTTTTTGCAGTTCATCAGTTACCTTAATATTTCCACATTTTATAAAATGTTTCTGAATTAAGATCTTTCTGGCCCATTAACCACATTTTTTGGGTTCATTTCAGAGTCACTTCTTTGTTTTAGGCAAGGTTGCCAAATCAAAAGGGTCTAAAGTCAGGTGGATTTATAAAAAAAAAAAAGAAGATGGAAGGTGTGAAGGGTTAACTCAAAAGTTTGTCCAACAACATCAGAATTATATAAGTAATAGTACGATTAGGAGATTTCTTTCAAAATGCTTTGCCCCAGGCTTGGATTAGCTAAAATATGTACTGCATGATGTAGCTCTGCAAAGAAATGTAAAAAAATATAGTTCCTAAAAAGTTGATCCATCATATAATATTATGACATTTTGAGAACAAGCTCCAATAAAAAAAGCTTTTATCATAATTAGAACTTTTACAAGCTGTAGCCCAGGTAAAACAAATGAGTCATAGCGTGTATGATGATAAATCTATGATCTGTTAAAAATGTTTTACAGCAAATTCAATTCAGTGTATTTGTTTAGCGCTTTTAATAATTCACCTTGTCTTAAAGCAGCTTTAAAAAGTTTAAAGTTTAGCATTAAGTTGTTATATATCTCTAATATCTACCCCTAATAAACAAGCCTGAGGCGATGGTGGCAAGGAAAAACTCCCTGAGAAGAAACCTTGAGAGGAACCAGACTCAGACGGGAACCTCATCCTGATTTGTGTGACACTGGAAACAAGTAAATAATAAACAGTTTGTTACTTGAGTGTAATTAAGCAACCAAGAGCGGCTGAGGAACTAAAAGGTCAGTGTAAGTTCTGCATTCACTTCATACACCTAACACTAATTCCTTCCTGCTTGAAGTCTTCAAACGATCAATGATAAAGGGCCAACCACAAAGCCAGCCAACACAACGCTAGCTCAAAGGTGTGACAGTCTCCAGGTGCTCTCATCCACAGCTATCCCATGAGTCAGTAGAGAAATGCAGGCCAAATCCATCCATCCATTCATCCAACCATCCATTCATCCAACCATCCATTCATCCATCCAACCATCTATCCATCCATCCATCCATCCTTCCGTCCATACATCCATCCATCTATCCATCCATCCAACTATCCATTTTCCGTACTACTTGTCCAACACAGGGAAATTGGAGCCAATCTAAGGGGACACAGGATATAAGGTGCAGCATACCCTGTATGGGGTGCCAACACATCACAAGGAACGATCACACACACACAACACACACTGCATTGAAGGAGGAAAGCAGGAGGAAAGGGTAAAGATGGCTATCAAACCCAATCATTCATTCATTCATTCATCTTCTACCGCTTATCCGAACTACCTCAGGTCACGGGGAGCCTGTGCCTATCTCAGGCGTCATCGGGCATCAAGGCAGGATACACCCTGGACGGAGTGCCAACCCATCGCAGGGCAGTATGGTAATCACTTCCGTGCAATGTCTTATTTCTATCCAGGTTCAATGAGGTGCCATTAGGTAAAGATTCCATATTCAGACCAGCTATTTCAAGCTGGAACTTTGTTTATGGGCATATTTTAAACATATAAACAAACACAAATGTAACAAAGACCACAATCATGTCCAGAACTCATGTGTAAATTCAGATGTATTAGCATGATTTAGTTTTACTGTAGAGGTTAATCTAAGCTTGCAATGCCATTTCTGTCCCACTGATAATTCATGTAATGCAACAATGAACAGTAAAGTAAAATAAATAAACCAAATAATCACAAAATATCTGCGTGTTTTGGGTAAATAATTAAATCAGTCTGTAAAACCCGTGTAGCATTTCGACCAGTCCACGATACGAAACCTTTACCTTGAGATATAATCATTTTTATGTGTGAATTCATTTAATATTTCATACTTGAGAGGTCTTTACTAACAAACTTTGCATTACAGATTATACACGATGTACTTTTTCATCTTGAAAACTAATACATAACGAGCTAGAAGAGCTGTTAAACCACACATTTCTAATGAATAATCTTTTTCATCAGCTAGATGCGGAAATATTGAAATATGAATCTTTTTTCTTCCTGTTGAGAAATCGCAAAGGGGAATTAAATGGAAGGCTGTTCATCAAAAGCCCTTCATTAAGCATTACTGAGGTTCCAATGGCCTATGGGGCTTTTTATCGATCATGTACAGATTATATCTTCAATCTAAACAGTTAGCATTCTGTTTCCTGACTTAAAGCATTCAATCCTCCTGCTATTTTTTATTTTTTTCTGTAGGAACAATTAAACAGAAAAACAGACAGAAATAAATTACAATTTAATTTAAAGCGCTTGTAAATTAACGGCACGTTATAAGAAACCTTTCCACTGAAAGTGTTGGAGATGAGTTTAGCTTAGCACTGAAGCCTTTTCTGGTCAAGATTAATTTTATATAAGGAAGTAGGATTATAGAATTCTCTGGAATTTTAGTCTCATCCCAAACACCTAAATCATAGCTAGAGGTCAGTGTGATACAATGTGAGTGTGATATTGTGAATCCTTTCCTAGAATTTATTTTTTTTCTCCCAAGACTGTGTGTGCATGTGTCTGAAAAGATTACATTTCATTTTGACTTCCATAAAAATGGAGAGCAAACATAACACCAGGTAAACTGTATCCTGTCTGAGTCGATAAGATGGCAAGGATTCCATTGGATCCTGTGTAAAGGTAGTTTTGCGCTTTATTCTTTAGTATGAAGACACTCCATGAAGTGTTTTTTTTTTTCCATCATCTCCTGCTGAAACCAAACCAAAACAATGTATGCTACAGTATCTGGGTTTGAAACACAAAACAATTCTATACAATATCAAATTTGACTCAGAAAAGTGATGTTTCTGGGGGGTTTAGGTAAGTTTTTAGAGACTTTACGCAGTGATGGCAGAAGGGGGTATGATGGCACAAATAAATCCGGCTTCCTGACATCATACTCTGCAGTTCAAACACGCCGGTTTGACGTACTCACTAAAACTGAAGTGTAGGTAAAATAATCTTACATTTGTCTTACGTGTTGTATGAATTCAGATTGTATTTACACGAGAAAATGACAGAATATCCTACAATAAAAGTCAAAGCAAGTCGGTTTGTAGACATTTGCAATTGAATCCATTTTTATACTCGTAATAACCTCAGAGACTGAGGCGCTCAAAACGATCATACTAAGATCACTTTGATATCATAATGACACCATGTCAGAAACCGTTCTCTTTTTTAATTACATTTTCTGAGCAAACACTATGTTCAGCTGCTGCATTTTTGACTCTGGTTTCCATGGTTACACCAGAAGTCGCTGATGTAGAGAGTATCCGTTCCTACAGCCAGCCTTGCTCATTGGTTTCTGAGAACAGGTAAAACCTGCATAAGCTTCATGGTCATGTGACCTTAAAGTAATCAAACCTGTACAACAAGCACTCTTAATAAACACCAAAACAGTCAGTTTTTAGACACTCAACTGTAACGTTAAAGGATGCATTGGGAAAAGAAGGAAAAGGTTCCAAAAGGAGGAAAATATGTTCTAATCAATCCAAATAAATAAATAAATAAGTTGTCAGTATTTCCGTACAAATGCAATTATCTGTAGCCTGCTTTATAATAAGAAGTTTTACAAGCTGCAGCTCGGGTACAACAAATGAGTCTTGCTGCCTATGATAATAAATCTGTTGGAACGACTGATAACACTTGAATAAGAAAAAAGGTTTTGAAGCAAATATAAAGGAACATTTCCTAATCCATCCATTCATCTATCGACCCATCGATCCATCCGTTCATTCATCCACCCATCCTTCCATTTTCGATACAACTTATCTTACACAAGGCCTCAGGTAGAACCTGGAACCTATCCCAGGTCACTCAGGGCACATCTTCTATCTTGAAACACTTACTGTGTCTATACGATCATTAAATACAGTACATGAATTTCAACTAATGATATTTCCTGCATACAAATAAAGTTATGCACAGTATGAAGGTGAACACATTGCATTCTTTGGTACAATGAGAGCTGTCAGTGTTAGCCTGTGATTTTTTTTTTTTTAGTCTCCTGCATATCTTGTCTATTGCAAAACAGCGTAACAAGGGTTTCCTTACACGGGCTACATAAAGTGCAGAGTGTGACAGGTGTAAGCTTAATCAGTGTGTAAAACAAAAGTTGTAGTGAAAACAACACCAGCAGCACATGCAGTAAATATACAGTACAGTGCAGATAATGGCAGAGCATACACTATCTACACAGAACAGCAGGAGCATCAGCGGAATGAACTCGGCAGAATAATTGCACGAAGCTGAGGAGGCTGGCTGTGCCAACTGCTCAAGCTTAGATTGTAAAACATTATAAGTAGCAGCATGTGAAGATGCAGCAGCATATGGAGTAAATAAAAGACTGAAATTGATTTAAAAAAAAGTGCTTGAGTGAAGATTAAAAAAAGCAAGTCACCATTTTAGCAATAGAAATTCAGATTCATAAAAAAATAAAGAAATATTTCCGGTTAATTGGAACTTCTGATTTTTCTCTCAATCACTGAGACAGACTACCTCTAATGCGTTGATTTGTTTTTTTCCTTATTATATATTTTATTTAATCATGGAAATCCACCTACTGGCATATTTACAGTACACAATGTAAACCTTATACACACACATACAGAGGACATGTACAGAAACACCACATATAGAGAAATTCAAGCTCCCTAGATCAATGCTGCAGCATTCATTTTAGTCTTTACTAAACCAACAAAAGCTGCTGTTTTATCCTGCTGTTCTGGTTGAATCCTTGTTCGTGACATGCCACCTGTACGCAGGAATCCAAAGCGAATTTAATTAGTCACATTCTGTCGGAAGGTTGGACGGCACGGCAGGGTCAATCACCTCTCTTCTTGTAGAATGTGCAGCAACATACTGATTTAGTCAAGCATCTGAAGTGAAGAGAGTTTGTTTCTAAGTGCAGCGCTCTTCTGAATTCACAATTATAGACACGACTAGAAGGACTAGAAACTATAGACAACAGAAAGATTGTTAGGCAAAAATCATTACACTTTGTAATCAATGGGAGAAAGAGAGAAAAAAAAAAAACAATAGACTTGTGCAGCAAATAACCTACGATATGTTATCTAGCTAACAGATGCAAAAAAAGTACGATGGGTAAATAAATATACGAACTATAATGTGAACTAAAATTATTTGTCTCAGACCTTTTATTAGTTAATGATGACTATTTATTTATTTATGTATTTATTTATTTACTTATTTGTTTGTTTGTTTGTTTGTTTGTTTATTACGGCATCAAGCTAACTAACTGCTTTCCCTCAGTCTATTAGGTGGTCACAAGGCAGGAATACACCATGTCCATGATGCCAGCCAATCACAGGGCATCACCCCAACCCACACTCTCACACTCATTCTCACCTAGGGGCAATTTAGAGTAGCCAGTTCACCCAGGAGTGTGTTGTGTTTAAGTGGAGGAAATCTAAGGACCTGGATGAAAGTCGCATAGATACAAGGACAACATGGGAACCACTGTTCAGGCAGTAACAGTAAAGTTAAGCTCAGGATTTAACCCCAGCACCAAGATAGAAGAGTAACACACAATTAGAAAGTAAGTTTCTTCAAACAAATAGACAAACAAACAAACAAACAATCAGTCGGTCAACCAATCAATCAATCAGAAATGGTACAATATCTTATGCCAGAGCTGGGCCACATTTCATGCTATATCCAGTTATAATGCTATATCTCCTTGTTATATAAGCTTAAATTTCTGAACCAGCACCTGAGGTGTACTCAAAAGACTCTTCTGATTATGCATAAAATAAATTTGCATACAGAAATAATTTGTCTGTCTTCTTGATTGCTCAACTGTGCACTTGCAGATGTGTGCTGGGCTCTGAAACTGCAGCAGAAAGTATGAGCAATTATAGTTTTTTTTGCAACTGCAGATGCATTGATCATACTTTTTTTCATTATGAATCAGCTTTTTCAGCATCGCTTTTTATTATGAAAAAAGGGGAGACAACAAACCAAGAAAAAATGCATGAGACCTTTTTTTCCACATTTATTGTGATAAAGTAAAGGAAAAAATTCAAGCGAACACCAAATGGAAACATTTGAGAGAATTTACTTTAACCTGGTTGCATATTTGGTGCATATGCCTAAACCAATAATTTGTTAAAGCACATTTGGTTTGCATTTAATGTTTTTAACAGTACATCGTCGTACTGTTTCTTGCAAAAGATTGCTCCAGGTCTATTAATTAGCAATACGATCTCCTGTGCACAGCCCTACTCAAGTCATTCCACAGGTTTTGACTAGGATTCAGATCAGCGCTTTGATTCGGCCATTCCCAAATGTTGATCTTCTTCTTCTGAACCCATTTGTTTGTTGACTTCGATTTATACCTGGGGTTGAAACCGTGCTTTCTCTCTTTCAGAGGCTTGCAGGTTATATGCCAGAATAGATTAGTATTTGGTTATCCATCGACTCTCAGAGAGTCGTTCTATATTGAATAGAGTTCCAGCTGAAGTAGCCATTGCATGATGCTGCCATCACCATACTTCAGTGCAGGTATAATACTTGAGCTCTCTTAATTTGCATCAAATAATAGCTCCTTTAATAAGACAAGACAAGATAAGATAAGATAAGATAAGATAAGATAAGATAAGATACTTTATTCATCTGACAACAGGGAAATTTGCATAGTTACAGCAAACAAAGTATAATAATAATTATACTATTAATTATATCTATATATTATTAACAATAACGTCCTGAGACCCGTATGCTAATGTTGTGTACATTACAATTTCTACTGACTGTTTCTCTTAATTCATAGCTGATAACTATAAATTTAATCAGTGTTTTCAAGGAAGCAGTTTGGCAAAAGAATTATACCTAAAAGTCCTCATATAAGGTTGGTACAATAAATATATAGACAATGAAGTGTGAGAAAATGTTATGTCCTCAAATGAGGACATTCGGGTTTCAAGAGGATAATAATAGTAATAATAATCATTTTCAATCTGCTATAAAGATTGATACAAAAATATACAGAGGACAATAATAATGGTGCTGTATGTCTCTTGGCATCCTCTCTGATCGCTTGTCTGTCTTGTCAATTTTTGAGAGACTCCCAGTTCTTGGTAATTCAACAATGATAGTTTTCAGTATTCTTGACTAAAAACTAATCATCTCATTATCTAATTAAGTTAAAAATGAGATCCCATACATGCTTTGTAAGAACTTTGTCCAAATCACGCAGTGTTCGTGTTAAAGGGAACAATAATATTACACTAACATGATTAATACAGATGTTGTAGAATAGTGTAGAGTTGATCCTGTGGGGATTTTATACCATGTATGAAATGATATACAAAGGAGGTACGAAAACAACACAATTCATTCATGTGAAAGTGAAATACGCAATTAAAGCAGAAGGATCAGTGAGTATTTCGACAAGATACAATTTTACTGACAGCCTTATTGACTGTTTGAATCCCATTATTAACAGACGTGTGAGAAGTCTATCTAGCACAGTTTGACTTTTGGTTCTCTGAGCTAACGAACAGTGCGTGATAACACGGATATTCTGTAATATACTGTACAGCGGGTAAAATAAGTAACGGACACGTCAACAGTTTTCTCTGTAAATTTTCTCAGTAAAAATTTCCGAACTTATTTGTATTGTTTTCTTTGTAGGTTTGGATTACTTGGGTTGTTACCGACATCCGGTAAAAATTTCATGTCAGCAGCACCTTTAGAAATGTATTTACTGAGAAAAATGGTGACGTGTTCAATTCCAACAGTATTAAATGCTTATAGTGCTTACAGGCATCTGCTGACACTTCTATAACAAATACTATGCAGCCAGTGGTGGTTTGGCAAAACTAGTCTTCCTAGTTCCCTTGTTGCATTACAATAACCTGCAATTTTAACAAGAATGTGTACATCTGATCAAAACCATCTATGTACAGTTGTGTTCAAAATTATTCAACCCCCAATGCTGTAAATGGTTTTAGGGAATTTAGTGTACATTTGTAATTGTATTCAGAATGAAATCCTACAAGGACTTCTTAAAGAACCATATGCAACTAAAATGACATCAATTAGTTTTGTAATACAGTAGTAAATGTTTCTTTTGTGAATTCTTCATTGACATAATTATTCAACCCCTTAAAGATTACCACTCTGAAGAACAGAGGTTCAATGAAGTGTTTTCAATCAGGTATTGAAAACACCTGTGGGTATCAGGGAGCAGCAATAAAGCCTAATAAGCACCAATTAGGCAGCTTTAAAATGACTGTGATACTCAGCTCCTTCTAGACATTTACTGGTGTGGTTACAAACATGGTGAGGTCAAGAGAATGGTCCAGGAAGACAAGAGAACAGGTGATTACTCTTCACAGGAAGGGCAATGGCTATAAGAAGATTGCAAAGATGTTAAACATACCAAGAGACACCATAGGAAGCATCATTCGCAAATTCAAGGCAAAGGGCACTGTTGAAACGCTACCTGGTCGTGGCAGAAAGAAGATGCTGACTTCGACTGCTGTGCGCTACCTGAAGCGTAGAGTGGAGAAAAGTCCCCGTGTGACTGCTGAGGAACTGAGAAAAGATTTGTCAGATGTGGGTACTGAAGTTTCTGCTCAGACAATACGGCGCACCCTGCGTAATGAAGGCCTCCATGCCAGAACTCCCAGGCGCACCCCCTTGCTGTCCCCAAAGAATAAGAAGAGTCGACTGCAGTATGCCAAAAGTCATGTGGACAAACCACAGAAGTTTTGGGATAGTGTTCTGTGGACTGATGAAACAAAATTAGAACTGTTTGGGCCCATGGATCAACGCTATGTTTGGAGGAGGAAGAACAAGGCCTATGAAGAAAAGAACACCTTGCCTACTGTGAAGCATGGCGGGGGGTCAATCATGCTTTGGGGCTGTTTTGCTTCTGCAGGTACTGGGAAGCTTCAGCGTGTGCAAGGTACCATGAATTCTCTTCAGTACCAGAAGATATTGGATGACAATGTGATGCAGTCCGTCACAAACCTGAGGCTTGGAAGACGTTGGACCTTTCAACAGGACAATGATCCCAAGCATACCTCCAAGTCCACTAGAGCATGGTTGCAGATTAAAGGCTGGAACATTTTGAAGTGGCCATCGCAGTCACCAGACTTAAATCCGATTGAGAACCTCTGGTGGGACTTAAAGAAAGCAGTTGCAGTGCGCAAGCCTAAGAATGTGACTGAACTGGAGGCTTTTGCCCATGATGAATGGGCGAAAATACCCGTAGATCGCTGCAAGACACTTGTGTCAAGCTATGCTTCACGTTTAAAAGCTGTTATAACTGTAAAAGGATGTTGTACTAAGTACTAAGATTGAATGTCACTTGGGGGTTGAATAAAACTGATAATGATGTGAGCTCAGAAAAGACATTTGTGGTTATTTCATTATAAATGTTATGTTATATTTGTCTGACCTACATGTGCCTCTTTGATTTAATTGTAAGCAGGATGACTGAATGATCATAATCAATGTCAAACCGACCAAAACAATCAATTTCAGTGGGGGTTGAATCATTTTGAACACAACTGTACTACAACGAATCATTTAAGAACTGTATAATAACTCTTCATCGGGCCAAGGTTTATTTCCACTTTCCACCCAGTGTTGTCAGAATAGACTATGGATCCACCATGACCCTGACCAGGATAGATGAGTTCTGGGTGATGAGCTCTGGCCTTGGTGGGTTCGACGCATTCCAGCCTTGAGATGACATTAGTACAATGTTGTAATATTCAGCAAATTGTGTAAGGCTAAATTCTTTTACGTTAGCCATTTTTACCGGTACGCTAGCTTTCCATTCTGACATTTTCTGTCAGTCAGTAAAATCGAATGAATTATTTTATTACTACAAGTCTGATTAGTCAGGACACATTTGCCTTGCAGTTTTGAGACAAGAATTTTAATGGACTTCTTTTTCATTTTTCAGCACTTGGTGTATCTTAGCTTAGCTAGAAAGCTTCTATATTAGCTATACAACTTCTTGACTATCTCAGAGAGCAGAATTTGGTTTGATATCAATATCTTCGAAGTTATAAACTTATGTGTGAAAAATACTGTTTATTTTTTCCTATAAATATATAGCATCTAGCAGGTGTTAAACAGAAATACTACAAAATCTTTAAACCCCTGAGTGTCTTTTGTCATATGAGCTATTAGCCACAACTGTGGAATGTAACATGACAAAGAAATTCAATGCTGAACATCGGCACCACCAAAACAGGCACAAATATCATTTTTTGGCCTTGAGATAAAAAAAAGGAAAGTTAAAGTAACTGTAATTAAATCTAAAGCAGCAACGGAAAAACATTCACTGTTGAAATATCCGCTATCGTCCCTAGGATCTAAACTAAAAAAAAAAAACAGACTGTTCTCTATACTAAATTCAGAAATAATTAAATTCAGGGAAATATCTATTTTATCCATAAAACATCCATTTTGCTTGTTTTAGTTTGAATAAAAGTCTACAGAAGGGAGAGAGAAAAGTTTATGTTTGAATTAGTGAAGCAAACTTTTCACAGACTTTCAAAGCTGTGAGGGTTTTTTTTTATTTTTTTGCTTTATTTTTTTCTCTGCAGATAGTTTTGTATAATAGATGTGTTCCTAACTTCATTCTTTCTCTTTTTTTTCTCTTATCAGTGCACCCTGTTCTGTATGCATTAGCCATTGCTACCACTTTGTGAGATATAACCTACAATGTGTACAGGTATGCTTTATATCAAAGAGCTGATTGTTACACTCTACCAGGACACAGAGGTGTTTTTGGAGATAATATTGGTGTAGGAACTAATTGGAGAGACAAAAAAAAAAACAAAAAAAAACAAGTAAGCTTATAAATAATTGCTCCGAACTGCAAAGAGCTCTGTAAATTAAATAGATCCGTTCTTAATTAGTTTGATACCACTTTACTTGGTACCTGCTTTAAACCTTAATAGGCCATTCATATGGAGTGAAAGCAATGCAAGGTGATTTATGAATGGCACAAATGTAGAAATAGTCTCACAGTGGCATAATATTATAACACACTCTGGACCTGTTTAATGCTCAAAATCTGTGTCTACATTTGAATTTTAAAATGTCAAGTATTTTATAATAGTATTATACAGTATACATTTTATTTAAAAAAAAAAAAATGTGAGAAAAATGATGTACTAGAAAAACAGACAGATGTCCAGTGTCCATATTCAATTCAATTCAATTCAATTCAATTCAAATTTAGCTGTATAGCGCTTTTGACAATGGACATTGTCTCATAGCAGCTTTACAGAACATAAGAAACATAATACAAAAAGGTGAATATTATACAAATATTAATGTCATGCAAAGTTTAAGATTAAATATTAGACTTATATGAAATGTGTTGGGGCATGGTGGCTTAGTGGTTTACATCTTCGCCTCACACCTCCAGGGTTGGGGGTTCGATTCCCGCTTCCACCTTGTGTGTGTGGAGTTTGCATGTTCTCCCCTTGCCTGGGGGGTTTCCTCCCCGGTCCAAAGACATGCATGGTAGGTTGATTGGCATCTCTGGAAAAATTGTCCGTAGTGTGTGATTGCGTGAGTGAATGAGAGTGTGTGCCCTGCGATGGGTTGGCACTCCGTGCAGGGTGTATCCTGCCTTGATGCCCAATTATGCCTGAGATAGGCACAGGCTCCCCGTGACCCAAGGTAGTTCGGATAAGCGGTAGAAGATGAATGAATGAATGAATGAAATGTATTTGTATTTATCCCCAATGAGCAAGCCTGAGGTGGCTGAGGTGTCTGTGGCAAAGAAAAACTGTAAGATTGTAAACAGTAATGTAAAAAGTAGAAACCTTGAGAGGAACCAGACTTAAAAGGGAACCTCATCCTCATTTGGGTGACACTGGAGGGTGTGATTATAAATATACAGTCTGACACTTGTGTATTGATGAGGAGTTTGTTGTCATCTCCTACTGTCCGAAATCCTCAAGAAGCGGATTCCGACTGGAGCTGGTACATCTCTAGATGTCTCAGGATCCTCACAGGATCGGCCTCTTCTCACCGAAGGTCCGAAGTCTTCATGACACGGAACATAACTGGAGCTGGTACAATCTTTGGATACCTCGGGATAGGTAGAAAAAGAGAAGCAGTGGATAGGAAGTAGCGTACCTGCTGTTCATAATATTAACCAGCACTAGATAATAATGTGAATAAAAATAACAGAAAACATGGCACAGAAAAAACATGGGAGACAAAAATGTGGCTCACGATTTTGTGTGTGTTTACATCATAGCATGCCTTGTAAATACAGCTACATTTTTCAAAAAGGAATTAATTTCCATTATGTATGGAGACTTTTGGGACACCCGATAGATAGATAGATTCGGTTTAGTTACCCTTCAAATAGGATGCTATCAGTTGTTCTTCTATCAAAACTATTACATTCATTCATTCATTCATTCATTTTCTACCGCTTATCCGAACTACCTCAGGTCACGGGGAGCCTGTGCCTATCTCAGGCGTCATCGGGCATCAAGGCAGGATTCACACTGGACGGAGTGCCAACCCATCACAGGGCACACACACACACACTCTCATTCACTCACGCAATCACACACTACGGACAATTTTCCAGAGATGCCAATCAACCTACCATGCATGTCTTTGGACCAGGGGAGGAAACCGGAGTACCCGGAGGAAACCCCCGAGGCACGGGGAGAACATGCAAACTCCACACACACAAGGTGGAGGCGGGAATCGAACCCCGACCCTGGAGGTGTGAGGGTTGTTTCTCAGTCCGTTGTTTCTCAGTTTTTCTCGTAATACAGTTGAAATTCAGTTTTTCTTAGCTTGAGTCTTGGTCATGAGTCAACCAGCTAACACTCTAATGGACTAGTGGAATAGTTATAGTATAGTTATGGTCTCACAGTTGTCATATTGTAATCATTTTTATAAGGCCAAACATTTAAAAGTTATGGACGGTTAAAATTCACTCCCATCGGTTAAACCCCGACAATCAATAACAGAAACAATTGCTCTCACTGTTGTTTTAATGTCCGAGCCCATCTTAATATCCTTTACTTCTGGTGATGTCATTTCCTTTTCAGAACATTCAGGATAATCGCTGCTATGGTAACCCAATAAGGCTGCATAGATTGCTAGTGCTCAAAGAGTGCCCTAATCCCCTATTCTATAATTATCTCCATGGCAAATGCTAGTTTACATTTCAGCTTAAACTGAGCATGCCATTAGCAGGCGATGCATTCATCAGGGTTAAAGCTTGTATAAGCTCCAATTTATTTCTAGATACGAGGGCTGGCTATAGCCTTGGGTTATCTGTTTAAGAACTGTGTTACTACGTAATCTGCAGAGTGATGACTCAATCATGAATGAATCATAAGGGATGCAGAGTACGATCAAATGCATGAAATGACAGTCATCGTTAGCTAAGCTGCATTTAGCTGTCGTATTTATAACTCCTCCTGTTTTCAGTTCCACCAATATCTCTGACTCTGGATGCTTTCAGAAGTTTAGAAGTTTTTTACATGAGTATTTCTTACTTTTGTATTATTGCCTATATTTACATTTACATTTACTGCATTTGGCAGACGCTCTTATCCAGAGTGACTTACATTTATCTCATTTATACAACTTGCTTAGGGGCCCATGATTGACAGCTTGGTGGCCCTAGGATTTGAACTCACCACTTTCCAATCAGTAGTCCAACACCTTAACCATTAAGCTACCACGTCTCCATACGTCTATATCTTCTCATTATGGGATGAATCAAAATTAAACAGCTTATAACTGATTATATTTGATTAGATCTAAAGAAAAGTTTTATTTTATCCCTCCTTACCAGCAGAGTTTGGAATAATCATCCAGATACCTTCTTGTACTTGTGCCAAGACGTTCCAACAAAGTTGTGATGTATGACACTGCATTTGCAGCAAATACTGCTTTTATACTGTCACCTTCCTTCCTGTTTCATATATGTTGGCTGGAGCTTTTCATTTAGCAGCTTTTGATTAAGTGAAAAGAATTCCGTCCTCCAAATTTAGCCACCAATAAGGAAAGTAGTTTCCAGGGTCAATGGGATAAGTAATCCCCCTAAAATCAGATCTAGCGATTACACCTCTCCAAACTATTTATACTGTCATCAACTGAAAGATATGGAAAAGTTATTTATTGTGTAACATTGCTGATGTTCTGAATCGGTTGTGAGTTCCTTAATAAATCAGATAATAATAATAATAATATGAAAAGAGTATTTACACAAGTTAGTAACACTTAGATATCTTCCATGTGACTAGAAGACCACAGGTAGCTTTGAACATAAACAGGGACAGTATCAAAAAATCTTACCTACCTCAATATCTACTCATAACGGAGGTAGGTTAGATTTTCTTTCACCTCCTGGGTTGGTGTTATGGTTCCTTCCTTCATCAAGTGTGTGGAGAGTTTGCATGTTCTCCCTATGCTTTGGTTGTTTCCTTCACATACTCTAGTTTCTTCCCAAGTCCAAAGAGTAGTCTGATTAATGTCTCTAAATTGTATGTAGTGTTTGAACGAGTGTGTATGCCCTTTAGTGAGTTGGCACCCCATCCACGGTGTCCCCTGCCTTGTGCCCCTAGTTCCCCTGTGTAAGTTAAGTTGAGAAATTACAGACAATATATACTGTATTTCTACAATTTTTGGTGCAATGGCATCATCCAAATTGGTCAACAGGACCTTTAAACAAATACACTGAGAGATTTGGAACCAGAATGAGAAATGTGATCAAATCCAGAAAAACAAGGTTTCGTAGACCCTTAGCTAGGGTCTAGGTGTGTATCATCAGCTGGAGATAGTGTATTGCAAAAAATACCCCAAAAGTTTTCTCCAGGGATGAAGGTAAACAAATTGAAGATCACAATCTACCAAAGGTGTATGTGGAAGCCATGTGTACCTCAGTAGTGTGGCTAACAATTCTCTGGGAGCTTTTCAACTTCTGTTGGCCTTTCTAAAAGGGGCATACTGCCTGCATCGACATGAATCAAATGCAGTCCAGATGCAATTTTCGAGGAAAAGATGAAGTATGGACTCTATTTCTGAGAGTATGTACTCACAAAACAAGTAAGGAAGTTAACTTGATAAAAAGACAAATGAATGCAAAATCAATGTAGTTTGTAGTGTTTTCTATTACATTTTTTAGATGCAATATGCTCATAAATAAGAATTAAAAAATATAAAAATTAGGCTTTATAATTTATAGGTTTATAAAATAGAATTTTATAATTCTTTAAAATGAATTTCATATTTTCTAAAAAAAAGTTTTAGATTTAAATAATATAGAAAATTGTAAAATAAAAATCTTAATAATCTACAATTATCCATAAATGTAATAATCTGTACAGATTCATTCATTCATTCATCTTCTACCGCTTATCCGAACTACCTCGGGTCACGGGGAGCCTGTGCCTATCTCAGGCGTCATCGGGCATCAAGGCAGGATACACCCTGGACACCTGGACACACCGTGTGTGCAGGACACACCGTGACACACCGTGTGTGCCAACCCATCGCAGGGCACACACACACTCTCATTCACTCACACACTACGGACAATTTTCCAGAGATGCCAATCAACCTACCATGCATGTCTTTGGACCGGGGGAGGAAACCGGAGTACCCGGAGGAAACCCCCGAGGCACGGGGAGAACATGCAAACTCCACACACACAAGGCGGAGGCAGGAATCGAACCCCCAACCCTGGAGGTGTGAGGGGAACGTGCTAACCACTAAGCCACCGTGCCCCCCTATCTGTACAGATAATAGTATTAATTTTATTTGAAAAATGATGTCTTTTATTTACCTATTTTTCATCTGAGGTAGTTTATTTATTTATGTGCATTCACATAAACATACAGAGTTACAGAAATGTTGAGCTATTTCTAAACCGTCGCCTCTAGAGTCAACCTTATTGTCTGTGCCAACAATTTCTGGTCTTAAGAGACTTAAGACAGCATTTGCCAAGCTAATGACAACACTCTGTACACTTACCTGGCTTCAGAAGCTCTAAGCACAGCAGTTCTGTTGGTGCGTTTAACTAGTCTCTGATCAATATTGAGGACATGAGACCAAAGTGTGAGGTGTATAGAATTTGCAAGCTGAGAGAAAGTAGCAGAGTAATAATATTTTCCCTTACAGTCTGCTTTTGTGAAATTAATTATTTGACAGTTTGTTTACTTATTTAGGGAGCAGTGGTGTTAAAACTATGGTCGACATGAAGGTTATTATCATTCTATTATTATTATTATTATTATTATTATTATTATTATTATTATTATTATATTTAGGTCTTTTTATCTTATACGTTAAGTTATGGCATATGCATCATTCCACAAGCTATCAATAAAATTTACATCTGGGCTGTGACTGGGTTATTCCAAAATCTTCTTCTTCTTCTTCTTCTTCTTCTTCTTCTTCTTCTTCTTCTTCTTCCTTTTTTGAGCCATTTCTTTGTTAACTTGGATTTGCACTTTTAATTGTTATTGTACTTGGAAAATGACGTTTTTCTTTTTCTACAGTTGTATAAAAGTAACCTGCATCTTTGTGGCAAAACATATAATCATATGAAGCTATCCATGATTCCTTCGATCTGGAATAGAGATCAATCAAACCCAGCTGAAGAGAAGACGCTCCATAGCATGATGCTGCTATTATCATGCTTCAATGTAGGCATGTTAAAAGCTGGCTTGTGTTAGTGCCAAACATATTTTATACCCAAAAAATGTATATTATGATCTCATTGTCCCAGAATACATTTTGCCATGACTTGGTTTTGTGAGAAAAGGCTTCTACAGAGCTAACGTACACCAGAGGGTTTTTTTTTTTTCCTTAAGAGGAACATCCTGTTCTTGGTAATGTCACTCTGGTGACATACTTGGTGATGATGGCTTTCACGGTGTTCCGTCGTACATCTAGTGTTTTGAAAAATTGTTTTGTATCCCTCTCCTGACCATTATCTTTTGAAAATATGATCCTGTACTTGTTTGAAAGCTATGCGAGAACCACAGCTTCAGCAGTCACTTGAAATGACCAAGCATATCTTTATAAAAAAACAGCTGAGATCTTTATTTGGTGTTAATTAGAATCACTTCAGTAATAACAAGGTGTATGATAATTCATTTTAAACATGGAACCTCATTGATTCATTCTGAGCACAGTCACATGTCCTATTTAAAAGGGTGGGCACACTTTATGTTCTAAATATATTGATGTAACTTTTGTACTTCTTGTTCTTTGTCTCAGAATATTCATTCATTCATTCATTCATTCTCTACTGCTTATCCAAACTTCTGGGGTCACGGGGAGCCTGTGCCTATCTCAGGCATCATTGGGCATCAAGGCAGGATACACCCTGGACGGAGTGCCAACCCATCGCAGGGCACACACACACACTCTCATTCACTCACACAATCACACACTATGGACAACTTTTCCAGAGATGCCAATCAACCTACCATGCATGTCTTTGGACCGGGGGAGGAAACCAGAGTACCCGGAGGAAACCCCCGAGGCACGGGGAGAACATGCAAACTCCACACACACACAAGGCGGAGGCGGGAATCGAACCCCCAACCCTGGAGGTGTGAGGCAAACGTGCTAACCACTAAGCCACCGTGCCCCCCTTGTCTCAGAATATGACCTTGAAAAAAGTAGTGCTTCCAAAACATTGCGATTAATTAACATTGTGCTTATAAGCTTTAAAAGGCACGTGAATGTTCAAATATCCTAAAAGCGAGAAGTCATTTTATCATGTATTATTTTGCTACATCGTTACTCAATTTTATGTAAATAAGTCTTTTGAATATGTAATATGCATTGTGGCTATGTAATACATCTTTTTAACCGTTCTTGCTTGGTTAACATTCTTCACCTTCTGCTTCTCCTTTTCAGCATGTTTTTATTATCTTCCAGACAAAGATGCTGCATTTTCATTTTTCTGTAGCTCTTCAGAATTACTACAGTGAAAAATAATTGGATATTAACCTTCCGGTGTACGATCAATGAATCCCAAAAAACTAATCACTGGCTAAATTGCCTTGAGTAGTCCTATCATATGTTTTACTCCATTCAATAAGGTGCAGAAGAAGATCCAGCTTTAAGCAAAGCCATTAGCAGCATTCATTATTGTGCTGTAAATCATATTGTATTACGTATAATGCTTTGCTAAAATGTCTGGCAAATGTAAATTACCTCCATGAGTAAAAGAAATTGTTAATAAGAATTGCTATGACACCAATTTCAGTGCCCAATTTTAACGCTAAGTGCCTCGAATGGACAGAGAATACAAGGACAGTGTCATAATGAACTATACAAGATTCATTAAAACATAGCTCAAAATGACACAGTGAACAAAGCCTTATGCAGGTTCTCATAAATAAATGATTATTTTCTATCAACTAGAGTAGTTTGGAATCCATTAAAAAAGACATCCAGTCTCCAGAAGTGTCTAGAAACTAAAGGTGTAAATCTGATTATTGACATGATGAAGTTTGTGAGAACTTTACTTCTGCTATTTCTTAGGATGAAGCATTGCAGAAATGTAGATTGTTTTCACGACCACGCTGCAGTCCATTGTCATTAAAGTCAATTTAGAATAAATGGACGAATGGAGATGAGATCACAACATGAAGTGTGTAATTTGAAAAACAATTCTTTAGAGCTTTGCTAGAAAGCCGTAATCATAGTTGATTAAAGAGTGAGGTTGAACTAATTAGTCACATTCGTTTCCAACCCAGAAGATGGATTTCTCCTGCCACACTACAGCCACAAGCTCAAAGAGGTCAAAAGGCTAGCACATGCTTGCTTTTTCCAAAATATATGAAGTCAGCAGCTAGCGTTAGGGAGCTAACCTTAGATAAAAACATAGGACCAGCTACTAAGCATTAGTTAACAATAGCATTAATATGTTAACACTAGTTAATAGATTTAGGGAAACGTTTTAAAGCAGAAAATCATGTTTTTGCCATTGAAAGAATTTCCTTGGAGAATAATTTAGTTATGAGATCTTCTGTTCACTGCTTCCATTGCAAGTTAAAAGTCTGTCTAACCTCTAAATTTTCTCTTGATAGACTTGATATTCTCTTTTAATATTCTTTCTGGTGTGGGGGCTTGTTTTGATAGCCAAAGAGTTGTATGATGGCATTGCACTGTTCAGTTCCATCACTGTTTCCGCATGAATCCAAGATTGTATTCTTGTTATGTGTTATTTAAAAAGTAAATATCGATCTATAGTGAGTTAGATTGCATCTTATCTGATGTGTGTTGTGTAGACGGCAGTGGGATTTATAATTGTCAGGACTCAGCCTGGACTTTGGCCACGTGCTCTTGTTAATGTTCCTTGTCACATGTCTGCCCCGCCCTTGTTTACTCCTCCCCATCTCTGTACACCTGTTCCTCATGTGTTCACTGTCCTGTCTATTTATTCGTGGAATCCTTGTCTCCTGTTGTCTCCTGTTGTCTCCTGTTGTCATTGGTTGAGTCGTGTCTGGTATTGTCTGCGTCTTTGGTTCATGTTTTTTAGTTAATAAATACTTTTTTATTTTACGCTATCCTGCATTTGGGTCTGTTTTATCCCCGCGTAACTGACAATAATGAGTAGTGTGCTCTTTACTTATAGCATCAAGGCATGCCATACCACGGTAAAGCAAATTACGTTTATACATACACACTAAAATAAGAAATTGAAATTAAATATCAATAGAGTACAACCTTTACCGACTTTCTCAATACTCGATACTTCAAAAACCTCTCCTACTTTTTCACCAGTATAATAATACATAAATAATAATAATAATAATAATAATAATAATAATAAGAAGAAGAAGAAGAAGAAGAAGAAGAAGAAGAAGAAGCAGAAAAATGACTGTAGTAGTAGTCAGGTGGCAGAGATTGTCAGGTGGCAGAGATTGTCAGGTGGCATTGTAGTAAAATGTTCATCAAGATCGCATTCACAAAACAGGCAAGAATCCAGAAAACACATCAAAAATTAGAATCATTTCAAACAGAAGATGAGGTCTTAGCAACGTTAGCCAAGAATACCCTGAAGGAAAACTTCACAGAGAGTTGTTGGGTTGTTTGGGTATTGGACAAGAAGAAGAAGAAGAAGAAGAAGAAGAAATACACACTGGATGGAATAAAATCTTATTCCATCCTGTGATCTATCTATTTTCTGTATTTCTTATCAGATACTGGGTAACAGAGAACATATATTCTATCCAAACGGCCTTGGGTTTTAAAGTGGGGGACACACCGGAAGGGGCACCACCCCATCGCAGGGTACAATAATACACATACTAAGACGTAGACGATTTAGAGATGCCAATCAGATGGCTTTGGTCTGAGCGAGGAATCCAGAGTACCTGTAGGAAACACCCAAAACAAGGTAAGAACATGCAAACTCTGTACCCCAAACCCAGAGGTGCAAGGCAAATGTGTTAACCACTAAGCCACCGTACCCTGGACAGTTTTATATATTCTCTCTATGTGTGCTTCCTTTGGGTTCTTCAGCCAGATTTAGTTAAATGTGATTAGTAATACAGCTGTTTAGAATCTAACCACAGTTTTCTTTTAGCTTTCTTCTGGTGAAGAGCATTAACAAGCCTCTGTAAACCTGGGCTAAATCAGTGCCTAGTGTCAACCTGATCGACAGGAAAGAAATAAGGGTCAGTCTTTTTCCCTGGAACACATGACAAATTATTTGCTCTTAGACCTCAAAGCTTTACAGTCCAAAAGTCCGTCAGTTGTCGGATGTTTAACGAATCGTTCTTGTATTTTACACAGATATGCTTGTATATTTAATAGTACACTGTTTCTCTTCATTCGAGGCAGAAAAATGTATAGAGGGTATTCACATAAACGGGATTAGATTGACTTTGAAGTTACTTTATTTTTTCAATCTTTGCATGTGCTGATTCATTAGAGACAGAGGATCGTCAGCTTTAAGTGGGAAAAGAAAGGAGTGTTCTGTCTCGTTAGGGAAGACTGACAGGCAAAGAAAGGGTTTGTGAACATGGAGAGAAAGCGAATAATGAAATTTAGAAAGAACAATTACCTGAAAAATTGAAAATCATGTTTTGTGAATATGACATGGCTTTACTAATGCAGACAGCTACACTGGTGAAGCACTAATTGCATTATGAAAGGATGCATTAAGCCTGTGCTAAAAGGGAGAAATTGCCATTGAAATGAGTCATTTTAGATGTAATGGAGTTATGCATAAACATTTATATACAGGCTTACATTAGCATCAAATAAGCCATTTATCCCTTTACATAAACTATTGAATTGTTCAAATTTTATAATTTATTTAAATGATCCTCAGCAGCCATTGCAGTATATTGTGTATTGCGTTAATATTTTTAGGACAAGAGAAAAAAAAGTTAAGCTGTTTTACATCCAGTTACAGTAATAACTTCACAGTAAGTTTCTATGAATCTCACAGAACTATAGGTTATATCCAGCCTTAATAATAACTATTTCTGAAATTCTGTATTTATGCCTCACTAAATATACCTTAAGTGTTGCTTAAGGTTATACTGCAAGGAACTGCCAGCTATAGCTGATAGCCAAGAGCTAAATGAAAATCAAGCTGACTTTATTTATATGCCTCTGGTCTTTTGCAGAACTTCTCTGAAGATTCTTTTGAAGGTCAAACACCTTGAAAAATCATTAATTAATAATTGTATTTAATATGCTGTTTGTTTTGCCTTTTTTTTTTTTAATAATTTATTTATCTGATCATTTAAATCTGTATTAACGAAATGTCCCCATTTACATTGTTCATTCTTATTTCTTAAAAAAATACATAAATAAATAAACAAACAAACAAACAAATAAATAAATAAATATTATTATTGTTCTTCTTCTTCTTCTTCTTCTTCTTCTTCTTCTTATTATTATTATTATTATTATTATTGTTATTGTTATTATTATTATTATTATTATTATTATTATTATTATTATTATTATTATTATTATTATTATTATTATTAAAAAAATCTTTGCAAGCTTTAAACCTTTCATACCGTATGTAACTGCTAAACAGGAAATTAAATGGATTATAAGAAGTGATGAGTACAAACTACAAAAATTGCTTTTAGTTTTGATATCATTTTTCCCTCCAGTCAAACGCTGTGCTTTTTTTGGTCTAATGTATCCATGACCTTCCAGATGAATAAGGCCTATCGATTATTTGTTTTTGTAACACATACGAATGCCTCGCCAATAAGAGTGGTCAGAGGCTAATCATAAGACATGTTCTAAGCTTACAGGATATAAGGTTATGTTATCCCAAACATCATCTCTTATCTCTTTACAAATGTAGTGAGCAGAAAAGTGTCTCAAAGTGCACAACTTTACAGTGGATGGACTATAGCAGTAGAAGAACATAGTAGGTTCCTAGCAGTCAGAAAGAAGAATCTGAGGCTACAGTGGACACGTGTTCACTACAGTACAACTGTACAGATGTGAAAATATCTTGACAAATAAAAAAAAAATTCTATAAAACAAAGTCAGAACCTTTAATATTAACTTTTAATAAAATATTTTTTGTTATTAGTTTGATTAAAGTGATTTTATAGGACATTAAAGGGAAAATGTACACTCACCGGCCACTTTATTAGGTACAACTGTCCAACTGCTCGTTAACTCAAATTTCTAATCAGCCAATCACATGGCAGCAACTCAATGCATTTAGGCATGTAGACATGGTCAAGACGATCTGCTGCAGTTCAAACCGAGCGTCAGAATGGAGAAGAAAGGTGATTTAAAGTGACTTTGAACGTGGCAAGGTTGTTGGTGCCAGACGGGCTGGTCTGAGTATTTCAGAAACTGCTGATCTACTGGGATTTTCATGCACAACCATCTCTAGGGTTTACAGAGAATGGTCGGAAAAAGAGAAAATATCCAGTGAGCTGCAGTTCTGTGGGCGCAAATGCCTTGTTGATGCCAGAGGTCAGAGGAGAATGGCCAGACTGGTTCGAGCTGATAGAAAGGCAACAGTAACTCAAATAACCACTCGTTACAACCGAGGTATGCAGAAGAGCATCTCTGAATGCACAACACGTCAAACCTTGAGGCGGATGGGCTACAGCAGCAGAAGACCACACCGGTACTAGTAAGGTGTACCTAATAAAGTGGCCGGTGAGTGTATGTTGGCATCTGACCATTACAGTCGTATATGCTTGCTGGTGGTGGTAGTAGGTGAGTGTTCTTGCTCTTGCCTCAACTCTAACAATTCCCCTCCCTCAGATTCCATTTCCTAATGACATTTCAAAAAAAATTTGAAATTGCAACCAGGAAAGACTTTGCATTCTTTGATGATTGTTTTTGACCAAAACAAACAAGCAAAAAAAAATTGCAAGCATGCCCATACCTTTGAACACAATTGTATACTATATCACACTATACTATTTAGTATAGACATGGTGTAACAAACCTCATATGTCATGTTCGAAACGTTAATAAGTTGACATTATTTTCTTGTTAGTCGTATTCTTCCCTCAAGCCATCAGACTCCTAAACAACCAGAACTGTACTGTACTGAACATACACACATGCACACCGAATCAGAAACACTCAAACACTCATTCAGTATGCATCCATGTCTACAGCACTACCCTTATTAAACTGTTTACATCCTGTTTTTGTACATTCTGTCTTGCACATTCACTCAGTTGCTGTTTTGTACACTACATTTCAATACCTCACGCAACTGGTGCTATTACACAAGTATATATGTATATATACAGTGCTGTGAAAAAGTGTTTGCGTCCTTCCTGATTTTTTATTTTTTTGCATGTTTTTCACACTTAAATGTTTCAGATCATCACACTAATTTAAATATTAGTCAAAGATAACACAAGTAAACACAACATGCAGTTTTTAAATGAAGGTTTTATTATTAAGGGAAAACAAAATCCAAACCTACATGGCCCTGTGGGAAAAAGTGCTGACCCCCTAAACCTAATAAATGCTTGGGCCGCCCTTAGCAGCAAGAACTGCAATCAAGCATTTGCGATTACTTGCAATGAGTCTGTTACAGTGCTGTGGAGGAATTTTGGTCCACTCATCTTTGCAGAATTGTTGTAATTCAGCCGCATTGGAGGGTTTTCGAGCATGAACTGCCTTTTGAAGGTCATGCCACAGCATCTCAATAGGATTCAGTTCAGGACTTTGACTAGACCATTCCAAAGTCTTCATTTAGTTTTACTTCAGCCAATCAGAGGTGGATTTGCTGATGAGTTTTTGGATCATTGTCCTGTTGCAGAAATCAAGTTCGCTTCAGCTTGAGATCACGAACAGATGGCCGCACATTGTCCTTCAGGATTTTTTGGTAGACATAAGAATTCATGGTTCCATTTACAGTATCACCGCAAGTCTTCCAGGTCCTGAGGCAGCAAAACAGCCCCAGACCATCACATTACCACCACCATATTTTACTGTTGGTATGATGTTCTTTTGCTAAAATGAACTTTTACACCAGATGTAATGGGACACACACCTTCCAAAAAGTTTAAACTATTGACTCGTCAGTTCACAGAGAATTTTTTAGAATGATCTAAACAAGTGTGACAAACGCAAAAAAATATAAAATATTTTTCACACCACTGTATACTGTATATATATATATATATATATATATATATATATATATCGTCGCTGTCGGCCGGAAGAATCCTCGTATCTCCAAAAACGTTATTTTTCAGGAAATTAAAAAAACGCCGTACCTTATCTGCAGTGCACAGGGTTTAGTCCGCTTTGCAGTGGATTGTCTTGCGATAAATTCCTGTCCTCAGACGAGCACCAGAACTAGCGGGGGTCAAGATTTTTTTTTCTTTGAGCCCAGTGTTTTGAAGACATTTACCTCAGAAGACGTGTTGATTCGTTGCGACTCTTATTAAGGAGAAATATACCGCGAATCTCTCCCACGGAGTGAAGAAGAGGTGGACAGATGAAGTGTCCAATGGGGTTATGAGATTTGCACTCAAGCTATTTTCAAGACTTTAGATTGGTTAATAACTTGTAAAAATAACAGACCCATGTGGGGACTGACCAATAGCATCGATTTGTGAAAAAATATGAAATTGACAAAATTTGGACATACAAGGTTTCCGCCCAACAGCGACGATATATATATATATATACCAGCTCTGCTGTATGGGTTAGAGACTGTAGCAGTGATGAAAAGGCATGAAGCAGAGATGAGGATGTTGAGGTTCTCTTTAGAAGTGACGAGGCTGAACAGGACTATGAACGAGCACATCAGAGGGACGGCTCAGGTTGGCTCAGGTTTTGGGGACAAGGTCAGAGAGGATAGATTGAGATGGTTTGGACATGTACAGAGGAGGGAGATGGTTATATTGGTTGAAGGATGTTGGAGATGGAGCTGCCAGGTAAGAGGTCAAAAGGAAGGCCAAAAAGGAGATATATGGATGTGTTTAATGAGGATATGAAGGTAACTGGTGCAAGAGTACAGGATGCAGAGGATAGTTAGGTAAAAACAGATGATTCACTTTGACGACCCCTAAGGGGAAAAGCCAAATGTAGAAGAAAAAGATTCCTGTAGTGTTTTGTATTGTCTGTTTGCACTGTCTTTTGTCTCACACTGTTTGCACTAGTTTACACACGATGCACTTTATGTGGCTAGAACCACTTACTTTAAATCCTTAGCACCGTGTTGTTTTATGTAGTATCATGGTCTTGGAGAATTTCACGTCATTTCATGTCACTCTGTTCTGCGTCAGCTATACAGTATATGTTTGAAATGACAATAAAAACTTCTTGACTTGACTCTTGACCTGACTTGAGTATTTAAGCTTGTCCTCCACTTGACAGAAAGCTCTCAGCCAAACACCTTTGCTAGTATTAGCACAGTTAATAAAGTTCAGTGCAGTCTCTAATTCCTTTTGACTTCTCTAATTTGAACAGGAGGATTTATTAGTAGTCACAACACATACGCTTAACACGTTTGATCCTTCAGAGAGCTTAATGACATATGGCAGCCTTTCCTCAGGAAAGGCAAAACACGATAGGACTTCATTCACCATCACCTCTAGCAGTTAGCCTCTGTAATTATCCTACTGATGTTTCTAGATTGGACGTGTTACTTAAAACCCATGCACCCGCAGTGAATTTATCTCTTGATTACCCTCTGCCTGATGTATAAATAGATGTTTGAAAAGGTTTATGGAGTTAAAGAATATCTGGTAAGAGTAACAGAGAATTTAGTCAATACCATTGAGGAAATACATTTAAAAATACCTGTATGCAGCGCATGTATAATTCATTCATTCATTCATCTTCTACCGCTTATCCAAACTACCTCGGGTCCCGGGGAGCCTGTGCCTATCTCAGGCGTCATTGGGCAACAAGGCAGGATACACCCTGGACGGAGTGCCAACCCATCGCAGGGCACACACACACACACACACACACACACACACACACACACACACACACTCACGCAATCACACACTACGGACAATTTTCCAGAGATGCCAATCAACCTACCATGCATGTCTTTGGACCGGGGGAGGAAACCGGAGTACCCGGAGGAAACCCCCGAGGCACGGGGAGAACATGCAAACTCCACACACACAAGGTGGAGGCGGGAATCGAACCCCGACCCTGGAGGTGTGAGGAGAACGTGCTAACCACTAAGCCAACGTGCCCCCCTTGCATGTATAATAAATAAATAAATAAATAAATATAATAATAATAATAATAATAATAATAATGAAAGTGTGTGTGTGCCCTGCGATGGGTTGGCACTCTCTCCAGTGTGTATCCTGCCTTGATGCTCGATGACACTTGAGATAGGCACAGGCTCCCCGTGACTCGAGGTAGTTCGGATAAGCGGTAGAAAATGAATGAATGAATGAATGAATAATAATAATAATAATAATAATAATAATAATAATAATAATAATAATAATAATAATAATAATAATCACTTTCATACTCCATCTGTCTTTTTACAATCATGCAGCATTTGTGTTGATAATAAAGAAAATTCTGTTTTATTTGTTTGTTTTGTTTTTGTTTTTATCAAAATTGAATTTAACAGAATTGATTAGTATAATTAGACACTGAATGCAAATTATATGTGTTGTTAATTACTGTGCATGAAATGACAGTAGTATCATATTCTATATCGTATCATTATTTTATTATAATTATATATATATATATATATATATATATATATATATATATATATATATATATATATATATATATATATATATTTTTTTTTTTTTTTTTTTTTTTTTTTCTGACTTTTTGTCTGTTTGTTTGCTCTGTTCATAAAATATGAGTCATTAGGATACAAACCATACAGAATCTAAGCTGCAAGCTGATGATCATATTATGGACTTTGAAACAGCCAACACTCTCTCTGTCTCTCGCTCTCTCTCTCTCTCTCTCTCTCACACACACACACACACACACACACACACACGTGTGTTATATACTTACTCCTATTCTACATGTTGTACCCTAAAATTAACATTAGAATGTGTTATGCAACTGACATCCATACATCTACATACTGTAAGTCCTTTATAGATACTACAACTGTTCCTTTACTTCAACTTATCATCTTATTCCTACCTTCTACATTCCATTACTTCAAACATTTTGCAAGGGCAGTTATTCCTTCAGGACATGTTCACACATTTCTGTAAAGTAACTTTCCTGTTGTATAAAACTGAACTCATGAAAATTGCTTTCATCCTGCAGACCACAGAATCATGCTCATTTTTTTGGCACCTTTCTTTATCCATATGGAGCTCTCAGTAGCACTTCAGAACACAAACAGATGGCAAAGGCTACAAAGCTACAAATCTGAAACGCCAGCCAAGTGCAGTGGTTACCTTACTGAGGTCTCACTAATACCTGCTGAACTTCTTAAAGGTATACTGAATCCTATTTTCACACATCAAAGATTGGAATTGCTCACAGCTAGCAATCTGGCATATTAGGTGGCTCAAAGATTACTGCAACAAACACTGACAATTTTTTCTGACCTTCTAAAGAACGCAGTAGACTTTAATCTTTTTTAGGGACATTCACAGAAATATTCTACAGTATTAACCTGAACCTTTACCTCATTATTTGTGGAAACAAGCTAAAAGAAACATGTCCATCCATCAATCCAGCCATCCATCCATCCATTCATCCATTCATCATCCATTTTTCTATTGTCTTTTCTCCTAAGACCATTTAAATTTTTCCCACATATACTCAACTAGACTGGGCTTTGACTTTCAGTCTTTAGTTTTTGAACACTTCAAAAAATGTCAAGTTGTAGTTTGTAGACTAGAATACGGTGTCTTTAGGGCTGCCTTGTATTTGGCCCTACACACCTTGCTCTCAACTAATTCCTAGTCCCTCCCAGTATTCCCACGATCTCACGATGCTACCACCACCATGTTTCTGTGGGAGTCGTGTTACTGTGATAAGCAAGGCTCAACCTTTATAGTTTTTATAGCATACATACTGTAGTTACAAAATAAATTATATATGCTATAAAAACTATAAAGGTTGAGCCTTGCTTATCACAGTAACTCTGTGTAAATATATATACATATAACCTTGACTCCCGCTAGTTCTGGTGCTTGTCTGAGGACAGGAATTTAGCGCAAGACAATCCACTGCAACGCGGACTAAACCCTTAATTTCCTGAAAAATAACATTTTTGGAGATACGAGGATTCGGCCTGACAGCGACGATATATATATATATATATATATATATATATATATATATATATATATATATATATATATATATATATATGTATATATAAGTGGGGCTCGAAGGTTTTGGCACCCCAGGTAAAAATTTGTATTAATGTGCATAAAGAAGCCAAGAAAAGATGGAAAAATCTTCAAAAGGCATCAAATTACAGATTAGACATTCTTATATTATGTCAAAAAAAAAGTTAGATTTTATTTCCATCTTTTACACTTTCAAAATAACAGAAAACAAAAAAAATGGCTTCTGCAAAAGTTTGGGCACCCTGCAGAGTTTATGGAAAGCTGAGACCTTTGGAAAGCTGAGACCTGACAGTGTCATGGATTGTTCTCAATCATCGTGTGGAAAGATCAGGTGATGTCAATCTCAAAAGTTTTAAATGCCCAGACTCATCTAAATTATATAACAATGTAAAATATAAAAATAAAACAAAAACAGAGTATTATGGGTTGTTTTAATTTTCAGACTACAAAATAAAGTTCCAGATTAAAAAATAAAAACATGCTTATTATAGAGATTCGAATTAACGTGAACCACCATATAAAATATACATACTGACAGTATTTCGTGGAGGAGTCTCAAGTTCTAGACAGTGTTAGAAAAATTAAAGGCCAAATGATTAATTGAACAAATTATAAATCACTTACCTATAACTCCAAATTATGGCAGAATAGGTTTTGTGTTTGAGATCAGAAAGAGATTCATTTCTTTCACACAGATGTGTGTCTGTGCTCATCTTTTTGAGAAAAATTGTAATACTAATATCTAACTAATATCTGCTTAGAAATTCTGTGTGCTGTATGCATTCTCATGATATATGAAGCAATAGAGAGAATTAGTTTAAAAACTAAATACACAAAACATCAATGAACAGTTGCTATTAGTAACTGCATTTTAATGACTTTAGCTATTCAGAGTTGGTTCCTTCTATTTTCCTTCTCAACATGTGTCTTTTTTATTTTTTTGTGGAGATACAGTTATGAACTAAACCAAGGACTGTGAAATAGTTATTTTCTATTATATGACCACCTTTTAAAGGTAATAACTAGGGATGAGCGAGTACAGCATTATCTGTATCTGTATCCGTATCTGTTAACCATATGAATTATCTGTATCTGTATCCGTACTCGGAGTGGGTGGGGCCTAACCTGGAAGTAGGCGGGACTTGAAATGGGTGGGGCTTTAACCGGTAATAATTAATTTGTAATATTTATAACACTAGCTTACTACCTTTATGTTTTTATGAAATGCAGCAAAAAAGTGTCAGACACTCAGTGTCTGGTTACTGGTTAGAGACAGCTGAAGGTTTAAAAAAGAAAAAAAATCTCCGACAGGCAGAGACGCAGTGCGAGTCGCATTCTACCAAGCAAGCACCACGTCTGAACGAACCCACGTTTACCAGAACTCTACTGGTTAGTAAGTACGTATTATTAACGTTACAACCCGAAGTAAAAGGCTGAAGAAACCCTAAACGTTAACGGAAAAGACCCGCGAACCCGAGTGACTGAGGGAGAGACAGAGAGCTGTTCTGTGTGTGACTGTGAGTGAGCAGAGCGAGACACAGCAACACAATACATCTGTATGTGTGTAGGGGAGGGGCGCTGTGACTAGCCTATCACAGAATGCTGACACAATCAGCTACCCAATGATGATTTTCATTCAATCCGAGCACAGATATTGACTCGTATTACTCGTATAATACTCGTACTCGGCAGAAGTGCTTTATCCGTACCGGATACTCGTTTCATCCGAGTATCCGGCTCGTCTCTAGTAATAACACATTATACCATAAAGGATAATTTCATACCGAATGGTACCAATGAAGCCAACATTTCTTGGATCAATAGCTGACAACATCTTTGAAAGGATAGGAATATGAAATTCTGTTGTATTTGTATATCGCTTTTAACATTGGTCACAAAGCAAATTTAAAGAAATGTAAAAATTGGAAATTAAATTAAATTTAGATTTTTAGATAAATAAACAAGCTAGGGGCACGGTGGCTTAGTGGTTAGCACGTTGGCCTCACACCTCCAGGGCTTTGGGGTTCAATTCCCGCCTCCACCTTGTGTGTGTGGAGTTTGCATGTTCTCCCCGTGCCTCGGGGGTTTCCTCCGGGTACTCCGGTTTCCTCCCCGGTACAAAAACATGCATGGTAGGTTGATTGGCATCTCTGGAAAAATTCTCTATAGTGTGTGAGTGAATGAGAGTGTGTGTGCCCTGCGATGGGTTGGCACTCCGTCCAGGGTGTATCCTGCTTTGAAGCCAATGACGCCTGAGATAGGCACAGGCTCCCCGTGACCCAAGAATAGTTTGGATAAGCGGTAGAAGATGAATGAATGAATGAATAAACAAGCCTATAAAATACTATTGTGGCTAAAGTGGCTATAAGTGGCTATAAAATACTACTTTTGTTTTTCCATAATCTTTTTTTTACTATTCGTTTGAAATGTATAATTTCATTATTATTGTCATTTTTTATCTTAAGTCATACATACTGTAGCTGTTGCCATACCTTTAAGACAAACTCAATGAAGGCTCAACGTATACAAAGAGAACACAAACTAACAGTGATTATAACTTAAGTCATGATTATAACTTAACTATTGTTTTTGTGTGTTTATGGTTGATTCTGATTTAATCGTTGCCTTCTGTATGACTCTTGGACTGTCTATTGGATTGTTGCCTAATAAACCTCAATCACACCCAGTAGATCTTCTAACTTTGCCTGATTCCTTTCTGTTATAGATATCCTTTCTGTTATAAAGACATGGTTTTAGTTTGCACACTTCAGAGGATGCTTGCTTTCAAACAGAATTCAGAATGTCTTTTTTCTGAGACCTCCCTTCCCCCCTTTGATTGGTTCAAATAACAGATGGTAGCTTACATCATTTGATGGAGAGGCAATTTGTTATATTTGCCCATGGAAGCAGCAGGCAGAATAACAGTGAGGGGAAATGTAATCATATCTCTCTTTAGAAGAAGAAGAAGGAGCCTTTATTTGTCGCATATACATTACAGCAGAGTGAAATTCTTTGATTGCATATCACAGCTTTTTAGGTAGCTGGGTTCAGAGAACAGGGACAGCCATAATACAGTGCCCCTGCAGCATAGAGGGTTGAGGACCTTGCTCAAGGGACCAACAGTGGCATCTGCTGAGCAACCACGGTCTTGAAGGTATCATTGTAAAATAGATGACTAAACATCTATATATTATATACTTTTATTTTTCTTTGATAATTGAAACCCCACCATGGCCAATGACACCAAAGTCTAAAGATTAGAAAGATTTACAGTTTTGCAATCACTAGTCTTGTCCAGTCGTCTTGGTGCCCAATTCTGGTGGCTCAGTCTGGTTCTGTGTCAACTATAACTGTGCAATATCACCTAGTGCACTTTGCTTGGAAGCGTAACTACCATATTGTTTGCTTCTTTTTTTTTTACTATATATTTGTACCATATTCCTACTTTATATTTGCACTTTTTTTCTTTGCTGCTGTTAACAGAAATTTCCCCACTGTAGGACGAATAAAGGTATATCTTATCTTATCTTATCTTATCTTATCTTATCTTATCTTATCTTATCTTATCTTATCCTCAACGTGGTATCTAAATTTGACACATATTCAATGCCTCATACTGTTGAACTGCTCAATCAGTTACAGTAGGTGCGACTAGATGTATACTCCCATGTCCCATGAAAAACGAACCTTTTTCTTTTGTAGGACCTGAGAGCTGTCCTGAGCTCATAGAAACTGTCAGTACGCACAGCTAATCTACAGAAATGTGCAATTGGAAGGGTGGCATTACAGTATTTGGGCTTCCACGTGGGTCATGGACAGGTGTGGCCCCAACCACAGCGAGTGCAGCCCCAAGTCCCAAGACCAAAAAGGAGGTGAAACAGCTGGGGCTGGCAGGCTATTATTGTGGTTACCTAATTACAGTATGTGTACCTAATAGTTTGGATATCACCAGCCCGCTGACTAACCTAACTAAAAAGGGAGCACCAGACCCGGTCCAGTGGACAAAGATGTGCTAACAGGCATTCACTCTGGTTAAGACTGCTCTTTATTGTGGGCAGCTATTGCATTCTAATAACTGCTCTCTTCCTTTTATCTTTTAGATCAACATGTTGGACAGAGGGCTGGGAGCGGTGTTGTCCCATTTGGTGGAGTGGAAGGAGTGCCCACTGCTGTACATCAGCTGAAATCTCTCAGTAAGAGAGTCAGTACAGCACAATTAAGAAAGAGTGCCTGGCTATCCGATACTATCTGCTGGTATGGGCTTTCACCTGGTGTTCAGACCATGCCCCACTGAACGAAGGATACCAGTGGTGGTTTCTACCTTTACAGCCTTTTAATTTCCAGGTGGTTCACAACAGGGTGGTGGAGGGCTGTGGCTGAGTTTCTCTCCCGTCAAGGTGGGGTCAGGTGGTAGGGGTGCCTGTTTGTTAATGGAGGGAAGAACAAACAGTAAGCTTCACACACCTGTGAGTAATTTTGCTAACGACGTGTTTGCTCTCCTAACATTGAGCACCAAACCGGATATAAGGGCAGAGAGTGATAGCAGTGTGAATGGGAGTGTTCAAAAAAGTTCACGTCTGCCTTCCGTGTCCTCATTTCCACAACCTACCTACATAAGGACATTTACAGTTGCCAGTTTAACAAACAAGTGAACACAAAAAAAAAAACAGGCAAAACACAGGCCATATCCTGATCTCAGTATTAAATTGGGAACCCTGGAGCTGTTAAACCGCACTCCTACCCGCTGAGCCACAATGCTGCCCCATTATAAAACCTATTATGTTTAATGACTCCACACAATGCAGTTTCACAAGGCAAACAGTTTCCCCAAATATTTCTTTAATCAAGATTGTAAAATCATAATATACTGTATTTATTCTGTAATGTCATGAGACACTTCCATGCACAGGTTTCCAACCCTGGTCCTGATGAACCTCTTTCCTTTCCTGCATATTTTAGTGTTTCCCCAACCCTATTTCAAGACAGAAAGGAGGTACGAAGCTAAATCAGGTTTGTTAGAACAGAGAAAATAGTGAAATGTGCAGGACACCTAGCTACTCCAGGACCAGGTCTGGGAATCTGTGATGTAAAGAATAGTAACAATTAGCAGTTCAAAAGTAGCCTGGAGCAAAATGTCAGATGTGGCAACATGACAATGTTATACGTCAGCTCTTCTCACAGCTTCTCAGAAATTCTGCATCCCCAGCAGCACAGAGCGTCCTAGCAAGACATTACAATGAGTTCTTTTTTAGCATACCAACAACTGTGAGTTCTCTTCTGTTTATTTCTTTTTATTTTAGTTCATTTTTTTCCTGTCAAGTATGCCACCAGCATTACTCTATTACTTGCTTTGTTCTTATTGTAGCTAATATTTACTTATACTCACTCACTCACTCACTCACTCATTTTCTACCGCTACTTTCTACATTTTCTACTACTTCGGGTCACGGGGATCTCAGGCGTCATCGGGCATCAAGGCAGGATACACCCTGGACGTAGTGCCAACCCATCGCAGGGCACACACACACTCTCATTCACTCATGCAATCACACACTATGGACAATTTTCCAGAGATGCCAATCAACCTACCATGCATGTCTTTGGACCGGGGGAGGAAACCGGAGTACCCGGAGGAAACCCCCGAGGCACGGGGAGAACATGCAAACTTCACACACACAAGGCGGAGGCGGGAATCAAACCCCCAACCTTGGAGGTGTGAGGCGAACGTGCTAACCACTAAGCCACCGTGCCCCCATTTATTTATACTGATTTTGTAAATTATGATGTGATGACCATTTGCCTCTGTACTCCTATTCCTGATGATCATTATATAATTCTGAAAAGCAATGTTATGTTCATTCACTGTAACCATAAGTAATTATTTTAGAATATGTTCTAAAACATCATCAACTGCTGTTTAGTCCTTTGAAATTTACAAATTGGAACTTAGATCGATCTTGGAATTTAAAATGCGTAATTTGGGTCTCACAATACGGAATTTGGATTTTGAATCCCAGAACTTACAATTCGGAAATCGGAAATTGGAATTTAAAACTCAGAAGTAGGAATTTTAAATGTGAATTCAGAATCTGGATTTAGGTCAAAATTCCTTGTTTATGCTAAAAAAAATAAATAAATAACAAAGTTATAAAAAAAAGGTGTAAAAAATAGGTGAAAAATTAATTTTTTTTGTTTGTTTGTTTGTTTTATTTTTTTAACCTGCATGTTTTTTTTTATGTTTCAAATGCACATTGTCAGTCCCTCAATGGCTTTGTGAAACTCAATCACATATTTATTTTATTTGCTTGGCTAAGAATCACTCACAAAGATTATCCCTAATCAAAATGCACAGGAACTGCATGTGATAATTCCCTCCATTATTTCACAAGGACTTCTTTCTCGCAGTTCTGGCAGATTTTTATAGTTTGCTTGAGTTGATGGGAGAGCAAGCATCCTCATTAAGGCATGATGTCTTCGGCTCTTAACCTCATCTCTTTCAAATCAGATGAAAAATCCCTTATTTGCATATCACAATGAAGGTTTTCAAGATGCAGTCCAAAAAGTTGCTTGTGTTTATTTTTTTGTCTCTGGCACGTAGGAAACAATAGTTAAGATTTCTCACCAGTTGAGGATGGGCACAGTTGAGGAAACGACAGCAGAGTTTCAAACATGGGTCCTTTCAAAGCACTGAGAAAGAACCAGAGGGAGAGAATTGTGAAAAAAAGGGCACTGAGTGCACCTATTTTCCCGGGTTTGTGTGTCTGCGTGTGAATGTGAATTAGAAATGAAATGTTTCTAATTAGAGCAGAGGGGAGTTCACATCTGCAAATCAGAGGCATGTGTTAGCGCTTTGACCTGACTGGAACATATCTCTCTGCAAGTGCGAGTATTTGTGTACCGCTGGCGTGTTTCGTGCCTGACTGGGCTCTCCAGCAAAATGCTTCATTACCTATATTGTATCACCTTCCATTAGCATTCTCATCCCATCCCCTGCTGCTCTCTCTAAGAGTAGATTTTGGCAGGCAGCATTACCCACCGCGTGCCCATGTGAGTCTGGCATCCTGCAGGTCCGTGCGCCGGTGTCTAATTGGTTCATTCAGCAATTCCAATCATACTCTGATTAACTGTATGCCATTTGTCAATGGTGGAGACCCAGGAATGAAGCTCTGAGCTGCTTAGGTCTGAGGGATTTTCAATACAATTCTGATGACATGGTGTTGATTCTGAAGCAAGGCAAAAATGAGGTTTACTTTTTCTTTTTTTTTTTTTTTTATATTAAATCAATGCTGCCCTTCCAGCCTTAATAATGAGCATAGTTGTTCCACTACAGAAAGGCTATTTTCATTCATCTGTAATCAATCAAACTTTCACCCAGTGGGATTAATATACCAAAGATTTTGCTCAAACTGCTTGCCAGGGGTGATTTGAAACAGCGTAGCAATACTAGATTTATGTAGTGGAATTCACTTGGCACACAGTTATAATAAATTGTCACCTCCTTCACCTGTACCCCACATCATTTACTGGAAGAAACATGGAATTTCTGTCTGTGTTAAGGTGCCTATGTCCAGCAGTGAATATTTCTCTTTGTTACACTTCACAGTGGTGCTTAATGGCTCACATGAAAGTACACACCCACATCTTTAAGAATATATCTTATACAACTTTTATACATTTTTCTGTTTTTATCTAGACTAATAGGGGCTATATATTCATAAAAAAGTTCCAAAACACAAAAGTTTTTTTTTAATGTTTTTATGTAATGTATATGTAATCCTCATATACACTACAGCACAGTAGAATTCTTTTCTTTGCATATCCAAACTGAGAAGGTTGGGATCAGATGCTAGGGCTTAAACATCAATTCTCTGATCAACAACCCAGAGCCTTAAGCACTTGAGCCACCACTGTCCATATCTTCAACCACTAAAATTCTGTGTAAGGTTAAGCCAACAGAAGTATAAACAACTCACTGAAAGCCAACAGTGTTCTAACTCATCTTTTTTTTTTAATTATTTATTTGTTTATACTTCTTCAAAATGTCTGACACATCGATTTCCTTTCTGCTGGTGGAATTGAACAGGAGTGTACTGTTCAGAAAGACAAACCAGGAGCTTGGGCAAACTTTATAATCCTTATCTCTTTAAATGTTCTAAAGATTTTAAAAACAGTCTCACACTCATTTTCTACCGCTACCTCGGGCCACGGGGAGCCTGTGCCTATCTCAGGCGTCATCGGGCATCAAGGCAGGATACACCCTGGACGGAGTGCCAACCCATCGCAGGGCACACACACACACTCATTCACTCACGCAATCACACACTACGGACAATTTTCCAGAGATACCAATCAACCTACCATGCATGTCTTTGGACCGGGGGAGGAAACCGGAGTACCCGGAGGAAACCCCTGAGGCACGGGGAGAACATGCAAACTCCACACACACAAGGCGGAGGCGGGAATCGAACCCCCAATCCTGGAGTTGTGAGGCGAACGTGCTAACCACTAAACCACCGTGCCCCCCTTTAAAAACAGTCATACTACTATATTTATACAAATATTTCATGCACTACAAATAGAAATTTAAGCTTGTGGCTTCTAAAAATCACAGTTGAGGAAAAAATAACTTTACCTTATTTTTATTGAGCAATGAAATATATTAAATAAAAAAATTAAGTCTGCTTGGTCATTCTTGTGTACTTTTCTAACACTAGCCCCTTTTTTTTGAATATTCTATTGGCAAATGAGTGTGGGTGAAGGTAGCATGATGGCTTAGTGTTTAGTATAATTGAGTATACTTGCCACACACCTTTAGGATTGGAGTTTTCATGTTCTTCCCGTTCTTCAGGGGTTTCCTCAGTGTACTCCAGTTCCTTTTACCAGTCTAAAAACATTCACCTCTAGTGTGTAAGTGTTGGGTTGTCACTTTCCTGCCTGGATGTTTCCTGCCTTATGCATCATGTCTTCTTGGATAGACTTTCAGTTCATCTGAAAGTCTGTGTAGGATAAATTCATTCATTCATTCATTCATCTTCTACCGCTTATCCGATCTACCTCAGGTCACAGGGAGCCTGTGCCTATCTCAGGCGTCATCGGGCATCAAGGCAGGATACACCCTGAACGGAGTGCCAACCCATCGCAGGGCACACACACACTCTCATTCACTCACGCAATCACACACTAGGGACAATTTTCCAGAGATGCCAATCAACCTACCATGCATGTCTTTGGACCGGGGGAGGAAACCGGAGTACCCGGAGGAAACCCCCGAGGCACGGGGAGAACATGCAAACTCCACACACACAAGGTGGAGGCAGGAATCGAACCCCGACCCTGGAGATGTGAGGCGAACGTGCTAACCACTAAGCCACCGTGGCCCCTGTAGGATAAATGCTACATGCTGAAAGTCTTCAGTGAATGCTAACTTCAACACAGCAATAGATTGTACAGCACTAAGCTTTTCTTAGTGTGGCTATATTTTTCTAAGTGACCGCATCCTGTTGGCCTCTATTAAAGAAAAATAATATCAGCCACTGAATACAGACCAAGCAGCCTGACTCAAAAGGGCTCGTGCCAAAAAAAACAATGTCTTCTTTGTTTTTAATTCCATGTTGCGAGGCATCACCCGTTCAAATCCTTTTTAGAATTGATCTCCCGACGAGCACCGGAGCTGTAGGAACGGGGACACAAAAGCCTCAAGCTGAGCCAAAAGCGATAAGAAGTGTTACAGCATGTGTGTGCGATAGCTATTTCACAGTGGGTGAGATCACTGATACCATACAAGCCACTGAAAAACAATGACCCTGGAGCCAGGTTAGAATTTCAATTATTAGTGTTTAGACAAGCTTCCTCCTGTTTTGCTTTCTCACTGTTACTGCCATGTGTCCTTTCTATCTAAAGAGCCCACCAAGCATTGGGAAATGAATGTTAATTATGCCATGAGAAAATAAACTATAGAATAAACTTTACAATCTGTGTGGTCCCAGAAATGGAGTTAAACACAAACTGGGTTAAACACAACTGTATTTTGGGTTAGCAGTATATTTATGGTATGATTTACAAAGGGAAATGTCATATATCATTATTTCAGCAAGCATGCATAGAGATAGCGCTACTGCGAAAACACAAAGCTGGTGCAAGTAACACAATTACTAGAATGTTTACAATTTTACCTGTGCTGTGCTGTGCATATTATTATTATTATTATTATTATTATTATTATTATTATTATTATTATTATTATTATTATTATTATTATTATTATTATTATTATTGTTATTATTACTATTATTATTATTGTTATTGTTGTGTTGTTTTTTTTTGCATGTTTTTCTTCAGATAATCATAAATCTTCAAAATTGTTCTCAACCATGTAAATAAATAAAAGAACAAATAAATAAACATTCTTTGACAATTAGTTTCTGATAAAATGTTATGTTTATCCAGAACAAGGTTCAGATAAAAGGGAGATATGGTTGATGGAGGCATATTAATATTCATTATCCAGACAAAAATACAGGCATAATAACAACACTCTGAGAATAGAACTTTTTTCAGTAACATGTCATGTCACCTGAAAGGGTGCATGTGTTCTTTTAGCAAGTCATTTTTCCATACCTGAATACCTCATTGTACTATATCTTATATTATACAGGAGTTAACTAGTCAATTTAGTCAACTAATTTGCTTGTTTAACCATCATTCCAATGGTGCCTATATGTCCTATAACTGCACATAAGCTACTACAGTATCGTTAGCGACATCAAGTTAAGTCAAGAAGCTTTTATTGTCATTTCAACCATACAGTATATAGCTGACGCAGTACATAGTGAAATGAGACAACGTTTCTCCAGGACCATGGTGCTACATACTGTAGAACAAAGACAGAGCTACATAGAACAACACAGAGCTAATTAAGAGACTTAATTAAGTTAGTCCGAGCCACATAAAGACAATACACAAAATCAACGCCAACCAGTGTACATACTGTATGTTCTATAGCACTTGTGCAAAAATACTGGAATGAAGACTTTATATAGTAGCAGCAGTTATATGAGGTATTGTAATGAAGTGTGCAAAACAGCAATTGACTGAAATGTGATCATCAGCGTATACAACAAAAGATAACTCATCGGATGAAGATGAAAGAGAAGACCAACCATTGTGAGCTAGCCAGCTAGCTGACGTGTTATACAGCGAACAGAACATCTGGCCATATTGGGTCACTTACCTGATATTCATTTCTTATTTATAGTACTTAGCAATATCGACTGTGATCACCTACTGTTTTAAGTATGTGACCAAATCACAGCTATGTGATTATTCACAGCTATGATGTTATTCAGTATAAGCACACACTTTTTTTGTGTGATATTGTTTAATTATAAGAAGCATACTACCATCTTGAAGACATCGCCTTATACTGTTAAAGGTTTATATTTTACTGGTTACTACACACTCTGGCGCTGTGGTGGCTCAAGCAGATTAAGCTCTGGGCTGCTGTTCAGAGGATCAGGGTTCAAACCTCAGCACTGCCACTGTTGGGCCCTTGAGCAAGGCCCTTAAACCTCTTGGCTCTAGGGGCGGTGTATCGTAGGAAATTTGAAGAAAGAATTTCACTGTGCCGTAATAAATATGTGACAAAACAAAGGCTTCTCTTTTATTCTACTATTGCAGTATATTAGAACTACATCAGGTTGATATTGTTGTTTCTGCATCAATACATACACTTGGTCTTTATTTAAAATCATGTTATAAAATATACAGCTAGTTTTTTTTTTTTGTATTTGTTTTGTTTTTCCTTCACACCCTATCATTTGTCAGATACTATACAGTATATATTTGATGAAAAAAAACCCTTTGTAAACACCTTTAAGTGACTGAATAATAAAAGGGAAATATGATGCTCCAAAGTCATATTTCAATGGTCTATTTCAACCTTGGTTATTTAGGCATAATATGTTTTACTGCACTGCATTTTATAACGGCACATTTTAAATTGTCATGTCACAGTAGAACAGGCTGAATGTCCACTATAAGCATGAAATGGGGAGAATAAAAGCTAATCACTATGCAGAATATTTTTGTTTCTCTCACTATAAAACATGTTAATTGACTGAACATTAAAAGAAGTCTGATTTGTATTTATTTGTTTGTTTATTTAGTTATATATTTATGAGCTGTAAAGCTTTTTTTTTTTGTATGTGCACAGAATAGTAAAACTGGATATCATAATAATAATGTCCTGAATGTGCAGTGACTATGATTCATTATGTATGCAATAAGCAGGTGCTAAAAGTTCCCAAAAGTAAAGCAGCTAAGGATTTGGACATACTTAATAGGCTCCCTGAGGTCTCTGAAGATAAGGGAACAGTTCTTTTCTTTTTTTTTCTTTGCTTTTCTTTCTTTTTTCCAATTGGGAAGTAAATTTATTGCATTTGTGATGATTATTCTCCATGTCTTCATGTCTTCGTCTCTTATGTTCTTCTCTCTTTTTTCTTTACAAAGCACACACAAAAACTGCTGGATTGTCGGAAAAATAATTAAGCATTTTTTTTTTCTTTGGTGAAGCTGTCAAGAGAGAAAAGTAAAAGAAATAAGTTGCAAGTGCAAAAAAAAATATTTCACATGTAGCTTACTTAGGTCAAAAACCTTATTTTGTGATGGCTTTGATAAACTCCTCCATGCAAACCAGTCTAGCACATTATAAAGCATGCATGTAGATCATGGCACATACTGTACATACATGGCTTTATAGGTAACTGTGATTGTCTTGGACCTCCAAGAACACCTGGGTAACTTGAGTTAATTGGAATGGCAAAAGGAAGAATTTGACTTTGCACGGGATGCACTTATTTCCAGGGATTTCAGAACAGCGTAACAGATACTGTGTCATCGGGAAGGCGTGGCCTATTTGATAATCTAACCCTAACCGAATATTTTTTTTTTTGTAATTAAAATTGGAAATTAACAAAATGTTTTTTTTTTTTTTTAACTACTCACAATTCTGCACCATATCTAGGTCCCTATTTAAATCTAATCAAATTTGTGATATTTACCCACGGCTTTGTGCCAAAGTTCAGATTTTCCTCATGCTGAATCTCTTCTACTAAAGCATTTTTTTTACAACACTCTGATAGATTTGATCTAAAATCAATCATAAGGTTTCGCACTGAATTGGAGTCCAGGCCAGCTGACATTAAAACAATAAGGGAATATAACAAATACTAAGATGCTCTGAACGTCATGTAACTGTTTCTACATTTCACTCATTAATGTTGAAATGAAATCCTTTGTGTTAAAGTGGAAAAGAATCCCAAACAAGCATTTTGTTGTCAAGCATAATCAACTATGTAGGACAACCTGGATACTGGTAAATTGAAATATTTCTTGAGCAAAGCAAGAAACATGAACCATTAAGTCAGACAATATCAAAACAAGCTGGGATCCACTGAAATGCAACGGATGCCCTTATTTGTCACGACTCTGTCTCTGGCAGTGCATCCCAAATGCTGATTCCTTTGATTACTAACACCTGCGGCTTGTTTCATGGCTCATTTTTTGGGACTGTATATTTACTCAACTTTCACTTTTTCGATTTGAAGAGCCTTGTACTTGTGCATCATCGCTGCCTTGTTACTGAATACTACTGTATGTTCACTCTCATTTCTTGTCTGTCTTCATGTTATGCCTTTCACTTATAGCCTTTTACTTGTGCCTGATAGTAAATTGCCTTAACGATTAAAAACCTATGCCTCAAGCACTTAGCCTGTTGTTCCGAGATATGGCAGTCACCATACTTTGTCCAGGCTTTGCATTTATTTAATTTAATGTTTGTGTTTATTCCTTGCTTAGACTGGTTCGTATCATCTTACTAGACTGGTAGATCTTACAAGTGCTACTATTATTATTTTTAGCAGCCGTAGTATTTAATCAATTAATTAACTGAGCCAGTATTGACCTCAGATCTGACTGTCATTTTCAAGCCATATCAGATTGAGACATTATGTTTCTATTATAAACCAGAATGTCTACAGGGCCAGTGGTAAGTCCATAGATAGAGCAGTCATGGTATTTAAAACTAATATAAAGTGCTTATATTTAGCCTAAAGCCTGAAAGTAACAAGAGCTTTCAGCACAGTATTGGTATTGATTGGCTCTAAGAGTGGTGAAAGCATAGTGTAAAACTTGGGCAATGAAATTAGTGTAAAGCAATACTTGTTTTAGAGAGATGAGAGTCAGCAACAATTAAGTTCAGATGTGTCAGAGTGCTAAAACTAAGACATTTGCATTTTTACATGACACCATCCAGGCCAGATGCAGAAATAGCAGAATAAAAATAATATAATCTTGATGAAATATCTGTATCAACACAGCAACATCTGTATTTTTAAAGGGCTTGTTACACACCTACGAGACAATGAGAACAGCTGTGAGCTATCAAGTTGTTCTAGAAAGAAGGGAATGTGATGAGTCTTTTGACTAGGCACTCTCAATAGAAGATAATTGAAAATCTAAAGAAAGATGATTTAATATTGTTTCTCAATTTATTATTATTTCTATTCATTCTATCACAACTGATATTTCAATAAAGAAGCGATGTTTGAATTTATAACTCTTAGCTACTAAAAATACTACTGTTAAAAGCATGCCTATCAGCAGCACAAGGTGGAATCGGAATCGTTTGACGTGATTTTGCAGTTATTTGGAATGTGTTAAAAGTAAAAGACTTCTGGAAAAAAATCATTTCAGATTACATTTATAAATAACATTATAAAGCTAAGATTTTTGGGTTGCTTTTGTGCCTTCACCAATTTATGAAAGAATGAATATCCCTCTGGCCTCCAATTAGTTATACAATGCTAATTTAAGTTAGGGCAATACCCTTAAGATGACAATGAGGATTTCTGAAGAAGAAATTTTAGATGGGTGTTGAAAGAGCTGAAGGGCTCTTGGGCTGAAGGAGTCATTTATTAAACTATCAGATTAAAGTCCCTGAACCTTGTAAATTTTTTATTTTCTTTTGGAGACTCAATCCATTCATTTCATTCATCTTCAATTAGTGCTTTCTCTTGGTCAGGGTTTTGGTGGATTTAGAACCAACCCAAGGAACACTTGGCACAAAGCGGGAATATTCCCTGGATGGGATACAGGTCTGATGAATGGCAGCCTGCACACACATGGCATGTGAGAAAAAAAAGAGATCTCTGTGGAAACCCACAGAGACATGGAAAGGATGTACACCCAACCTCTACACTGACAAAATGCACAGCATCGAGCCAAGCCTGGAATCAAACTGAGGACCATGTGCTGTGACAAGGCAAGGCCACCCACTATTAATTGAAAATATATTCATTCATTCATTCATTTTCTACCGCTTTATCCGAACTATCTCAGGTCACGGGGAGCCTGTGCCTATCTCAGGCGTCATCGGGCATCAAGGCAGGATACACCCTGGACGTAGTGCCAACCCATCGCAGGGCACAAACACACACTCTCATTCACTCATACAATCACACACTACGGACAATTTTCCAGAGATGCCAATCAACCTACCATGCATGTCTTTGGACCGGGGGAGGAAACCGGAGTACCTGGAGGAAACCCCCGAGGCACGGGGAGAACATGCAAACTCCACACACACAAGGCGGAGGCGGGAATCGAACCCCCAACCCTGGAGGTGTGAGGCGAACGTGGTAACCACTAAGCCACCATGCCCCCCTCGGGGTAAATACATTTGCAGATAAGTAAAAAATCAGGCACATTTTTTTACAAATCATGTCAAGCATTTTTATTGTTTAATTGAATTGTCGTTTGTCCAGGACCTTGATGAAACACATAAGAGTTTAATTGCCTAAGTATTCACCCCTGCTAATATGAAGTCCCTGGTTAGTTCTGGTGCAAGCAGATGCCTATAGATATGACAAAATAAATGGAAGAGCATAATTAATAGAGAACCTACGTCAGCAACTAACATCCTGAAAAGTAAGGAGCTTCTATTAAAATTTGTGACACATGAATAAAATATTTTGGGCAGGTGTGAAAAAATGATTCAAATATATATTTTTTATTGTTTTTTATTTGATTTGATTATTTTTATCAGTTTACAAAATGCAAAGTGGGCAAACAGAAGGACAAAAGCCGAATTCAAGGAATCTAAATCAAGAAGAAAAAACTAAATCTAAATGTAACTCAATATTCAGTGTGACTATCAATTTCATATTGGTTTATTAACCGAACCAGAAACTCAGACACAAGTCACAAGGTAATTAGGTACAACATCAGCAAGGTCTCTCCTAGGCAAAGATTTCAAAGCAGACTTAGGTTTCAAGGTGTGCTTTTCAAGCTATTTTATAAAAGCACAAAGAACAAACAATGTTGAAGATCGTAGATGCAGTGGTTGGCCAAGAAAACTTAATGCAGCAGAGGAAAGACACATCGCATTCACTTCCCTTTAAGATCAAATGTCCAGCAGTGCCATCAGTAAAGAACTAGCAGGACCAGGTATACCTATTTATTGTCTGGAAAAGTGTGGGCAGAAGTGGTCTTCATATAAGTATTACGGCCAAAAAGCCATATCTCTTATAGAAGCAAGGCGGCACGACTTAACCATGCACAAAAACATATGAACCGCAGATGCTCTTGACCTCTGAATCAGAATTTTAAATATTTGGCTGTAGCAGAAAGCAGGTTGTTTGCCGAAGTGCTGGAGAGCGGTACAATAATGTGTCTGCACGTACAGTAACAGTGAAGCAATGCTGGAGGTTCCTTGCAAGTTTGGGGCTGCATTTGCCTTTCTGCATTGCAAAGGCTGATCAGGCCATATATTGATTTGGTTTTCTCTTCTGTTCATTTACTTTCATTTTATTAGATGGAAAAAATACTTTACGGCATTTTTTCACACAGGCCTAGAACATTTGACAAGTACTAGGTACTGTATACTGTTTGCCTCACACCGCTTGGCTTGGTGGTTCAGTTCCTGCCTGTCCATGAAGTTTGCATGTTCTCTCTCATGCGTTGTAGGCTGACTGGCATCTCTAAATTGTCTGTAGTGATTGAATGTGTGTGTACAAGTGTACCATAGTAAGTGTTGGCACCCTGTCCAGAGTGTCCCCTGCCTTGTTCTCTGACTCCCCAGGAGGGGCATGCTCTAGGTTCCCCAAGACCCTGTGTAGGATAAGGGTAAGAACAAATGCATGGATGCAGTATGGCGCAAGCACATGTTAAACTCTACCTAAAGGAGGCTATGCACATCAGTAAAAATCAGTGATAAAACTAAATAAGATGAACATTATTAACAGAAACAGCTAAGTACATATGAATATATTATGCACTGATATCATATGGGGAAGTCGTGGCCTACTGGTTAGAGAGTTTGACTCCTAACCCTAAGGTTGTGGGTTCGAGTCTCGGGGCCGGCCACGACTGAGGCGCCCTTGAGCAAGGCACCGAACCCCCCCCAACTGCTCCCCGGGCGCCGCAGCATAAATGGCTGCCCACTGCTCCGGGTGTGTGTTCACGGTGTGTGTGTGTTCACTGCGGTGTGTGTGCACTTTGGATGGGTTAAATGCAGAGAACGAATTCTGAGTATGGGTCACCGTACTTAGCCATATGTCACGTCACTTTCACTTATGCTGTACATATAGACGGATAAAGGCTCGGTCTTCAAATAGTTCAAATAGTTCTTGTCATGAGCTGGAATTTCTCTCAAAACTTTGATACTTAATTATCATTCCATAAATGACAGCTTTCTTGTCCATTGTCCAACTTCAGTTCTTAAAAGAAGCAGCCTGACTTTCTGTAAAGTGAAAACTTAAAGACACTAGTTAATTCCAGTTAATTGACAACACTGCAAGATTAGCAATTCCTTTACTTTAAAGAATTGAACCACACAGTAATTAATTAGAGTATGCATATATAACAGCAAATGAAAGTGTATTTATTGGTTCAGGCTGTAAAAAAGGATTCCTGTTCCTGCTGAGGAGAGCAATATTTCTGTTATTGTTTGACTCAAGCCCCAGGGACTGGATGCTGTATTGGTGTTCACACCTCCCGTTTTCAAGACACAATAATATTATGACAACTGAATATGTTTCTCATCCAATTTTAGGTTCTTTATTATATGTAAAATGTTTCATGAAGTGAATAAAGCGATTAAAGAAAAAGACTGCAAGGCATGCAGCATTGGGTGCTGTGTTGTATGTAATCTGATTAAAACAAATGATAAAAAATAAATAAATAAATAAATAAATAAATAAATAAAAAACAGTGACATAGCATCTCCCGAGGTCTCCAGGTTGTTCCAGCTCAGATTACCATCTGCTTGTCATTTCTCATTTTCCCTCCATGTCTGTAAGGGTTTTCTCTGGGTTCTAGTTTCCTCCCTCGTCTCAAACACATATTGGTTGATTGATTAAGAACGCTAAATTGTCCTTAGATGTGAATAAGTCTGTAATGCATGCGCATGGTGATTGACAAAGGCATGTTTCTGTCAGTGTTCCTATAATATCCAATCTAAGCAATCATGTGAAAGCAACTCAGTGCACAAAATCATGCAGATACAGATCAAGAGAATCAGTTCATATTCATAAATGATGTCAGATTAGGGGAAAATGTGAAAAAAAAAAAGGTCTTGTTCATGAGTTCATGGTCAAAGTAAAATTTCCAGACTGGTTAAAATAAACAGGAAGGCTATGGCAACTCAAATAACCTCTCTTTGCAACCGTGGTGAGAAGAAAAGCATATCAGAAGACGCAAACCATCAAGCCTTGAGGAAAATGGGTTACAACACCAGAAGTCCATTCCCGTCAGCCATGAACAGGAATCTGTTGCCACAGACTCATTGAAAGTAGACAGTTGAAGATTGGAAAAATGATGAGATGTTTTTCCAATCTCCAAGTGTCCAGTTTCGGTGGCAGCTGATTACTTTTATACATTTCCCCATTACTTTGGATTTCAGGGAACAGAAAACGGACCATGCAGACCGTTCACGTACGGTTCCCACCATATAGGTTCCCACCAACTTTTTTCAGTTGCTTGTCACTGTTTCATTTTATATCCACAGTGCTGGACCCCAATCTACTTCCCAATTACTTCAGTGTAGCCTGAATTTATTTACCACATTAACATATGCTGACTGTGCTTTCTGTACCATTTGTTCTAGCAGACAGTTAGAGAAAAACTAATGTGCGACTTTGCAGTAGTCTTTCATAAACAAGTGCTTTACATAAATTGTAATAGTTTTGTCTTCTCTATTTTTATTTATCTCTTGCAAAGGGTGCACTTAATCACGTTTCAAAGAAATGTATAAAGGTTTTGTGACTCTCTCTCTCTCTCTCTCTCTCTCTCTCTCTCTCTCTCTCAGCAATGTAGACCATGTTCTTCTTAATTCTTCTGTCTCACACTGAAAAGACTTCATATCTCAAGACATTTGATTCCATCCCGCAATTCCAGTTTACGTTCATGCCTTCTACCCATGATCCCTCAAGTAACATGGAATAATTTCCAGCATTTCCATCACCAAGAGTAAGATTAACTCAAGAATGCCCAAGCACTTAAACAAACCAAGGATGAAGCTCTTCTTCTTTACAGACAAACACAAACAGTCAGTGGGTTATTTCTGTCTGTTCTAAACTATTTGTTTGAGTGCAAGCAGCACATTTAGTGGTTGGAGCTATAAGGTAGTCTTGGTATGGGGAGATTGTATTATGATATATTGGCAGAGCAGTCTAAGCTACAGCTACAGCCCAGATGCATGCTGAGTCTCTTTGCAACCTGCCCAAGTGTCAGGCTGCTGCCTTGATTTAATAAAAGGAAAAAGAGACACAGTCTCTTGGGCCCACAAACTGCATGATATACTAGGGAAAATGCTGATAAGAATGGCATCTGATGGGATAGCTCCCTTTTATGGAGCTGGAGTGGGAGTAAAGAGGCTAAGATTATATTTACTGGCTGAGAGCTAGATGCAGAGAAACAGAAATTGCAGTTGAGCACTGACTGATGGATTGGTACACTTTGCTTATGGTAAATGTATAAGACAGGGGTGTTTATGTCAGTTCCTAGAAGGTCAAAAGTTGGTACAGGTTAGCGATTGCTCTAATATTGTATACAATCTGAGAAATGTTTTAGGGAAGAGAAGCAAACACATGTTGGTTTAACCTGTTAAAGATCTGCTGAGTCAGAATCATGAAAAAAATAGTTTTAACCAAATTTGAAAATTTCTTTATTTACCTCATCTTTAGGAAATCATCAGTATATAGAATGCTGCAGGGATGATATTTTTTATAAGCCAAACTTGAAAGGAATCATCATGCTGACTCCCTTGACAAAAAGCCAATGGGATTTTTTCAATGGCTTTTGAAAAATTGCAGAAAATAAGCTTTGTGTCCAGTAAAAGCTTACATTTTGTTCATCAAGGTAATCTGCACAAATGAACACAACTTGTATGAATTTTAAACCCTTCCATTTGGCAGAATTAAAAATCTAAAGTTATAAAAAACAAACTACACCATGGTCACATGACTTCAACGCCACCACTAAGGTTTAAACAAACAAATCAATTTTTACTTAAATAAACATATTTCCTGGAAAAATTCCAGTGCTCTTTTTATGGAAGAATCTGAAGTTTGAGTTTGTAAGAATGTGAGTATAAACATATCAAGGCTATATTAGATGAGTTCACAGAGTCATGGGGAACCTGGGATCTATACTAGGGGAATCTGGGCACAAGGTGTTTGGACATCCTGAATGGGGTACTAAACCATCATAGGGCCCAATCACACACCAACACTTACATGTTATGTTATTTAGAGATAGCAATTGGTCTATTTTTGGGTTGGGGAAAAAACCAGAGAACACAGATGAAACCCCCAAACACATGGAGAATATACAAAAAGAAGATATTATAATATATATATATATATATATATATATATATATATATATATATATATATATATATATATATATATATATATATATATATATACGTATATATATATATATATATATATATATATATATATATATATATATATATATATATATATATATATATATACGTATATATATATATATATATATATATATATATGTATATCACCAAAGAGTCACCAAAATATCACCAAAGAGTTTTTTTTGCTACGCTGCCACACAAATATTGTCTCAAATAATCCTCAGCTAATTTAACATCATTATAAATAAAAGCCTTATTATTTATAATTGGGTATAATTGGCTGCAAATCCTTTAGCAGTCGGTGCTATCTGAAGTCTGTGACCATTCAACATCATTATGCTGATAGCCAATTTTAGTCTCTTATAAATCCAGGCCTTGAGTTTCTGAAATGCTGCTTAGTAACACTTGAAGTTTGATGAATGATGTGTTCAGTTCAAGATAATTGTACTTTTTGGCATTTGAAAAATTCACATCATTATTAAGCCAAATGACATTCCCATATCAGCATTTGTCACAAATGAGTTAAAGTGTTTTGTATAACAAATAGATTTTTTTTTTCCATCTTGTTCGTCTTGCTTAACACTGCAGTCAAAAACGAATGTGCAAAGTATTGATATGGCATTGAAAAAAAAACAAAAACATATGCTCATCAAAGTCAAATGGGAAACATGGGCACTGCATAAGCCTTTAGACTTAACAGGCTGAAGCTGATAAGTTCGTTAGCTAGCACATGGTCATTGAGTTATGTGTTGTTATGTTATGTGACCTATATAAGGGTAAAATAATTCAATTAAATTCAGTTTAATCAGATCAAGAGACAAACAGATTTCAGATAAAGTTTATTTGTATAGAGATTTTAACAATGCCAGAAGCAATGGTTGCAAGGAAAAAAACTCTCTGAGATATTGATGATGATATTAGGAAGGAAACGGAGAAGACTCAAAAATGAACCCATCCTCGTCTGGGCAACACCGGATAGTACAATTATAAATAATTTCCCTTTTAACTGTGTATTATATGGTCAAAAAAAATTATGCAATTATGTAACAGGAACTTCCTTAATAAACTTCAGGTTTTAATATAAAGTCAGTCTTGCTGAAAAGACCAACTGTTCATGGTCGAGACCTGAGTGTAAAACTGTCCCTAAAGCTATCATAGCATTTTTAGCCCTAAGCCGTCGTAGCTAAAATGACGGTCTAAACTGAAGTCCAAAACCATCTTCATGGTTTCTAAGTGGTACCATCTACAGTAATCTCATGTATCTTTAGGTTATCCATGACGGACCATCCTCAGCAGCAGCACGTGGGTTCCAAATGATGAGAACTCGAAGAAAAAGTAGGGCATCAGGATGTAATAGAGGAAATAATAAAAAGCCACTGGAGATATCAAGTATTTATTGATAACTGTGATTTATTCAAATGAATATTCAATACAACTGAACTGACGGTGTAATTAAATTGAGCTGTAAATGCAAACTCTATTGTTTCTGGCATATTGAAAAAGTATTGAAATATTGAAAATTTCAAAACTTGTAAATTCAGAGCAAAATTCTTCATCTATTACCAAAAGGTAAAGTCATTCATGCGGATCATATGACCACAGGTTGAATGTATGATTAGCTATATAATGCTCAAAATTGGTTATTTTAAGACTAAAAGAAATGTTGCCTTCTGTTGTGTGTTATATAGTAGGTTGTTTGTATCTCGTATTTATTTATTTATTTATTTATTTATTTATTTATTTATACATCTATCTGTTTGTTTGAAAATTTTATTAGCCTTTCTATTTAAAATATTCTTCATTAACCTTTTTCTCCCTGTGTTCTTATACTTTTTTTTCTTTTTTTCCAACAAATATGTATAAGCCCAGGGTGAGAAAGGAACGTTATATAACTATATATGAGGGAAAATATATACTGTATAATGTTTCTACAAAGATGACGGAATCCAGATAGAAATGTGTTTGAGTGATAGATAGATAGATAGATAGATAGATAGATAGATAGATAGATAGATAGATAGATAGATAGTTAGATAGATAGATAGATTGATAGACAGATGTAGGTTTAGAAGTAAGATGATGATGCCATGTTCCCTTATTTAACATTGTTAGATGTTTTTTTTTTTTTTCTTTTTGTTTTGTTTTTTCTCGTTAAGCCTGAAAACATTATTCTAATTAAGACTGCTGGTTATATGCATGAATGATGCTACAGTACATACTTTGTGAATGAATTAATCATAAAGAAAATATCTCGTAAACACCCATTAATTACAAGTAGCTAGAATCTACCCGGATATCCAATTAATTAAATCAATGCGAGTCTAAGATGTCATTAGTAAAGTAACAGTCTTTTGGATGGATGATAGAAGAAGAGATGATGATTCATAATTTTGAGTATAATATTGAGTTCTTTGAGATTCTAAATACATTTTCACAACTAAGGTGGAAATGTAATTAAGTATGAAGTATTCAGTTTCAATTAGTCTGAATATGCCAGTGATACTGAAGTGCATTAATAAAGTACAACTACTCAAAAGCAGTGTTCCAATCCTGCTGACGCTCACCAGCGCATTTCTTTCTGAGTAAACACTGCCTCAGAGGACTGTGTATACCACCGTATTTTTTTTTTCAGCAGTTCTTTTTAAAAAGCAGCGCTGAGCAGAACATGGATAGAGGGTGAGCTATGCATGTCCCCTGATCGATGATTAAGGCTACTTCTGACCCACTCAAGGCAGCATAAAAGCTTCCCTGTACAAAGTTTTTACAAAGTACAAACAAAGCAGTAGCTCGGCTAGAGACAAACCTCAGGCGTAGCTCTGCTCCCTGTAACATGCCATCATGCAGGTCCACTAAAACTTTCAGCATTTCTTATTCCTCTGTAATGCAAATGCCAAGCCCAAAATATCAGCGTTATCTCTCTAAGTGCTATATACCTATATACCATATACTGTATATATGACTCAAATGGGGATTATTGTTATTTCATTTATTAACAAATGTTCATTCATTCTCTACTGCTTAGCTGAACTATCTCAGGTCACGGGGAGCCTGTGCCTATCTCAGGTGTCATCGGGCATCAAGGCAGGATACACCCTGGACGGAGTGCCAACCCATCGCAGGACACACACACACTCTCATTCACTCACGCAATCACACAATACAGACAATTTTTCCAGAGATGCCAATCAACCTACCATGCATGTCTTTGGACCGGGGGAGGAAACCGGAGTACCCGGAGGAAACCCCCGAGGCACGGGGAGAACATGCAAACTCCACACACACAAGGCGGGAATCGAACCCCCAACCCTGGAGGTGTGAGGCAAACGTGCTACCAACTAAGCCACCATGCCCCCATTAACAAATGTTCTTTTAAACCATTTACACCTATGAGACAAGTTTCTGTCTTTACCTACATTATAGCAGCTATAAGCAGGAGTTTGCCATGGTTTAGAAGATTGATAAGTTCCACTGGAAAGTTCCATGTGTGAAAACATGAAAACATACACTGGAGATGGGGTTACTGTTAAATGCTTTATTCCTTTTATAACCCAGGCATCAATTAGAATTTTCCATTTATTAAAAAACATATTCTCTTTAACCATTTAACATATTATTTTGTGAAACAGCTATAAATAGTTGCTTTAAAACCAAAGTAGAGTAAAACTGTAAAGTACAAAGTCATCTGTTCTATGATTTTGAAACCTACTGATTTTTTACACTGGGACTCCTTCCATAAAAAAATGAAATAAGCATTTATACTACGGTCAAAGCTGCTGGTACAGAAAATGAATGTGCTAAACAATACAAACTACTATGGGATTATATGGGATTATTACATAAAATGAGCTTTTTCATTGGCTGGTCATTATACACTTAAATGATTTAAGGCATTTGGTTATTTGAACAGTTGGCCACAATTTCATGTTCACTGTCCACCTTTGTAATCTACCTGGAGGACCTACAGCATCAAGACAAAGTGGTGCACTTAGCAAAGACATGCTTGGGTCCAGGAAGTATTCAGTGTAAACATTCACTCACAGTCAGGAGGAGTGTGAGGTGGAAAAAAAAGTATTTACCTCATGGTGGTTAAAGAAAATAATTAAAAAAAAAAAAAAAAACAGAAAGAAAAAAAATCCTACAGTGTCATTTTACTGTAAAATTTTCTACTGTAGTCTTCTACTGTAGAATTTTACAATTTTTTTTGTTTATACTGTACATGCACAAAACATTTTCCTAAGAATGTAGTTATCCATGCTGGTTTCTAATTATGGAAATATATGGCTCGTATGGCTACCAGCTGCTTAGCAGGGTGAGAAATACTGTAATATGTGTGTTTTTTTTGTTTGTTTGGTTGGTTTTTTTTTACACATAAAGTGAACACAAATGCATTTTTTTTAAACTGCTGGTCATGTTGCATCACAGGGTGTGGAAGAAAGTGCTACCCTCTACTACATGCATGAGCTCATAGTAACCCTGGATTGGTTAGTGTTGTGGTACTGTACAGTATTTGATAAGGTGAGAATTTGCCATCCCTCCTACTCAGATAAAATAGTCAGGTTTGTGTTCTTCAAATCCTGGTAATTAATGCGCCATGGTATCGCTTTTCTGTTGTTCCACTCTGGAGCATGTCATAAGGATGTTATTTGTATGTCTGTAACCAAAAATGCATAAAAAAATATACAGAGCTTTAGGTTGTTACTTAATGTACAAAGCATCTTCTACATGATTGCATGTCTCCCACTCATGATGACTTCTTGTTAATGCATTTGGTGTAAGGCATGTAATTGCATGTCCAACGCAACCTTGAGAGCTAACCATGAGGATGATTTCAGTGTATTCTTCTTTCGTCAAAATTTCGTCTTCTTTCGGCATTCTTAAAATCTGAAAATAAATAAATAAATAAATAAATAAATAACATTTATTTATTTATTTATTTATTTATTTATTTATTTATTCATTTATTCATTTATTTATTTATTTATCTTCAATTTTTGTTTGTTATATGTTCTCTCACTCACTCATTTTCTACCGCTTATCCGAACTACCTCGGGTCACGGGGAGCCTGTGCCTATCTCAGGCGTCATTGGGCATCAAGGCAGGATACACCCTGGACGGAGTGCCAACCCATTGCAGGGCACACACACACACTCTCATTCACTCACGCAATCACACACTACGGACAATTTTCCAGAGATGCCAATCAACCTACCATGCATGTCTTTGGACCGGGGGAAGAAACTGGAGTACTCGGAGGAAACCCCCGAGGCACGGGAAGAACATGCAAACTCCACACACACAAGGCGTACAATATATACTATA